>NC_134354.1:525976249-526018749 GCF_048569485.1 Anomaloglossus baeobatrachus
GACATCCTCCTCGTCCTGCGAGTCGGCTCGTGAATCGGAGCCGCGGGACGAGGAAGGAGAGGGGACCCTGCGTCTCCTTTTAGGAGGACGGGGTCTGGG
This sequence comes from Anomaloglossus baeobatrachus, assembly GCF_048569485.1. Classification (NCBI taxonomy): domain Eukaryota; kingdom Metazoa; phylum Chordata; class Amphibia; order Anura; family Aromobatidae; genus Anomaloglossus; species Anomaloglossus baeobatrachus. The sequence continues at coordinate 525,976,349 of NC_134354.1, forward strand.
AGCAGATGAAGAATCCGCTGTGAGCTCTGCAGAGCGAGCCGGAGCAGCAGAGGCGCCCTGAGAAGGGGGCTGATGCATGCTCAGAAAAGTCCGGGACAGCTGTCCCATGGAGTCGGCAAAGGACTGGGAGATAGCCTTAGAAAACGATTCTACCCAAGCCGGGGGTTCAGCCACCGCGGCCGGAGAAGCCGGAGGGACCACTGGGGAGACTCCAGGCTGAGGCACCACCATGTTAAAGCAGGCATCACAATGTGGATATGTGCTCGGTTCAGGCAGTACGAGCTTACATGCAGTGCATATTGAGTACAGCCTTGCAGCCTTGCTCCTAGTGTGAGACATGCTGCTGAGGTGGAGGCTCTGCAGTAAAGAACACACTCCTTCAGAATGACCCCCAGAGAGTGTATAAGGAAGTCCACAACCAGAGGTTGTGGCTTACCAGACCGTTTTGTGTGCCCTCCGGATTCCACAGCTCGGACCCCCAGACAGGTTGCAGAGATGCAGCAGCCAGCGCCGATCAGTGTGAGAACGCTGATAAAATGGCACCGGAGGGAGGAGGGGGGGCGGGGCCTAGTCCAAGAGCGGGAACCGGAGGGCCAAGGAGATATCCAGGGAGGGAAACATCTCCTCAGATAGGAGTGTCCTCCCCTGGGCTGAACGGCCGGTGGGCGGTGCCGCACTGTCCCTCTGCATGACTGACATGCAGGGGCAGTGAAAACGAAAGTAGGCCGCAGCCGAAGCCGGGGCCTAAATTTTTCCATGTGGCCGACGAGCAGGCACCCTCGGCGCGGTTCTCAGGTGAAAACCAGAGAACCGGCCGGAAATCACAGCAAAGTTAAATAACACACTCTCCCCACAATAAATGTACAAGGGACCCCTCAAAAACGTCTCAATACTTAGCTTATGAGACGCAGGGCCAGGTCCCTGAGGGATGAGTGCTCCGTCCGGCAGGGTCCTGAAGGGGCTGCGGATGGAGACCGGTCTCCTGCAAAGCAGTGAGAACCGTGCTGGCTCCCACTTCAAGCCAGAGCCCGAGGGATGGTGAAGGAGCGCGGCATGTAAGGCTCCAGCCTTGAAATCAACCTTAACAACACCGCCGACACAGTGGGGTGAGAAAAGACATGCCGGGAGTCCAGCTTGGACACGCTTTTCTTCCAACTCTTTAAAATCAGAAATCATATGAGAATGCATGTGTGGATGTGTGCCTCCTGAACACAAAGCATTGAACTGGCTAGATTTGGTTATTCAGGGGGTGTATATGCTCGGAGGGAGAAGCTACACTTTTTAGTGTAGTACTTTGTGTGTCCTCCGGAGGCAGAAGCTATACACCCATGGTCTGGGTCTCCCATAAGGAACGATGAAGAAAGACTGGGAGATAGACCTAGATAAGGATTCTACCCAAGCCGGGGGTTCAGCCACAGGAGCCGGAGCAGCCTGAGAGACCACTGGGGGTGCGATTCCAGGCTGAGGCATAGTCAGGTTAGAGCAGGCATCACAATGTGGATAGGTGCTCGGTTCAGGCAGTAGGAGCTTACATGCAGTGCATACTGAATACAGCTTTGGAGCCTTGCTCCTCGTGTGAGACATGCTGCTGGAGTGGGGGCTCTGCCAGAGTGACCCCCAGAGAGTATATACAGAGGTCCACAACCAGAGGTTGTGGCTTACCAGACCGCTGGAACGGTGTTGTGTGCCCTCCAGATCCCGAAGCCCGGACCCCCAAGCACCTCAGCAGGGATGCTGCAGACAAGTGCTGATCGCAGGGAAAATGCTGAGAAAATGGCCGCCGGAGCGAAGAGAGGGGGCGGGACTTACTCTGGGAGCGGGAGCTGGAGGGCCATAGAGACTTACAGGGGAGGAGACATGTACTCAGTGAGGAGTGTCCCTCCCCTGTGCAGAACGGCCGCTGGGTGGAGCCGCGCTGTCCCTCTGCATGAATGACATGCGAGGGCAGTGAAACCGAAACTAGGCCTCCGGCGAAGCCGGGGCCTAAATTTGAGCGGTGCGGCCGGCGCGCAGGCACCATCGGCGCGGTTCTCAGGCGACAGCCAGAAAACCCGCCGGAAATGTCATAAAACACACTCAGCACAATCTCCCACAATAATAAAGTACAGGGACCCCCAATATATAAACGTCTCAGGTACTTAGCTTGCTGAGACGCAGGGTTCCAAGTCCCTGGGGATGAGTGCTCCGGTCCAGCAGGATCCTGAAGGGCTGCGGATGGAGACCGGTCTCCTGCCAAGCATGGAGAACCGTGCTGGCTCCCACTTCAAGCCAGAGCCCAGGAGGGATGGTGAAGGAGCACGGCATGTAAGGCTCCAGCCTTGGAATCAACCTTAACAGCACCGCCGACACAGTGGGGTGAGAAGGGACATGCCGGGGGTCCAGACTTGGACCCGCTTTTCTTCAAACTCTTTCCAAAAATCAAAAATCAGATGAGAATGCATGTGTGGATGTATGCCTCCTGAACACAAAGCGATAAACTGGCTAGATCTGGTTCTCCAGGGGGTGTATAAGCTCAGAGGGAGGAGCTACACTTTTGAGTGTAGTTCTTTGTGTGTCCTCCGGAAGCAGAAGCTATACACCCATTGTCTGGGTCTCCCATAGGAACGATAAAGAAAGGAGGATCTACTAAATATTAAAGTCACTTTTATGTTGAGGTGCCCATACTTTTGCACCTGTCAAATTTTGTTTAAATGTGGATTGCACATTTTCTGTTAGTACAATAAACCTCATTTCAATCCAGAAATATTACTCAGTCCATCAGTTATTAGATATATTAAACCGAAATAGCTGTTGCAAAAACCCAAATTGTTATAAAGAAAAAAAAGGTTAACATTAATAGGGGTGCCCAAACTTTTTCATATGACTTTATGTTGGTAATCTGAAGAACAGTGACATCACTGAGAAGAGGAACAGAAGACTGCTGGATACCAGAGAAGACGCAGGTAGGTCAGCATATTAACACACAGATACTACTGTACATACACAGGTTTAAAAAAATAAATAATTAAAAAAATTATATATTAGGGGCTTTACAAAAAGGTTGGATTAGGTTGCAAAATGCAATTTTCAAAATTCCACGGAGAAAAGTCCAGAAAACATTTCTCTACCTGACCATCTTCCAGTTTAGTCTTTGGGAAGTTTAAGATTAACTTTGTTGCTTGCTCCCACTTTGCATGTGTGTCTTCCCATGCCTAAAAAATAATGTGTATTGCAATAATTACAAATGTCACATGAGAAGCTATAACATATACATTTCGAACAATCCCAAAAAAAAACCCAAAACCCACAACCTTTTGTCAGAGTTGAAAATGTTACCTCTGTATTTCCAGCTGTTGGATGTTCTATTCTTCTAAGTAAGGCCATAACTCGCTTCTGTAAAGCTGCTCTGCCTTAAATAAATTAAAAAAAAAAATGTATGAAATATCCATGGCATTTAGTCACTGAAGAGAATGCGACTGTGCCTCAGTATGCTTTGTATTTTCTGTAAAGCATTGTCCTAGTGCATGCTCTTCAGGAGTGCACTGGTTATCAATCTGATTACTGGGACTCTGTGCGCTCATGAATGATTGACACTTTGAACCAGCAACATTCAGCGCCTTCCAATGCTGCAAGGAGAGGAACGTTTGCCTCTGCAGCATGGGAGGAGCGTGGAATAGATCCAGCCAGCTTAAAAACGTCTTCAGGGCAGTGCTCGCAAGCTTTACGGCAAAGAGCTTGCAAGCCCGGCTCTTCTTACCTAAGAAATATACCATACATAGTAAACTGCAACCACTGACCTAAGAAACAGGCAGTAATCTATAGAAATAAAACAGACTATCCTCTTGACAGAGAAATTAACAAGCACTAAGCAATTTTACCCATTTATGAAGAAGTGAAAATCCCTTTAAAGCGCACCAATCACCAGGATATTCCCATATAACCTAAAGCCAGTGCTATACTGGCACTATCAGGCGGATTCTATACATACCTGTAGTGGTCAGTGGATGTGTAGGTTTTGAAACTCAAGAAAGTTAAGTTTATAAAATCAGCAGCTTCTTGAGTGACAGGAGATGAGGAGCGGATATATCTGGGGGGGTTCATAGTTATCCCCTTCCCCTGTTAGAATTAGTATAAGTATTATACAATTTCCTTTTCACTTGCAGGACCTGTGTGAGGTCATACCCATGTGACCAGAAGGGGCGGGGCCTCAGCCAACAAAGCTGATACCACAAAGTAACATTTTTCTGTTGGCTGAGGCCCTGCCCCTTCTGGTCACATGGGTATGACCTCCCCACAGGACCTGTGAGGGGGAAAAAGTAAATAGATTGTATAATACTTATGTACATCTAACAGGGGGCAGGGATAACTATGATTACACCCCAGATATTATCTGATCCTCAGCTGCTGTCACTCAAAAAGCTTCCGAATTTATAAACTTTACTTTCTTGCATTTCAAAACCTAAACATCCGAGATGAGCACTACAGGCACAGTATGTATAGAATCAGCCGGATAGTGCCAGTATAGCACTGGCTTTACCTTATATACGAAAATCCTGATGTTTGGTTCCCTTTAAAACAAGATGGAGAGCAAACCATTGTCAAATTCTAAAATAAGTGAGCTACAAATCAGAATAGAGACCAGATGTACAAAATTCCACAATTATGGACAAAAGCTTCAGAGAATAACTGTTAAGTGCCCAATTCTGTTCTCCTGCTCATTCTCAAACTACACATACAGAAAAGGAGGCATAAAGCGGAGCAGTAGAATTTCTGACAAAACTGCAGGGAGAACAGTCCGTGCATGGCTTATTAGAATTTGTTATATAGTTACTTGGGTTGAAAAAAGACCGAAGTCCCTCTAGTTCAACCTTCCTCCATCAATTCTACATTTTGTCCCTAAGTCACTTATAACCGACAATGTTGTGTGTAGTGAGGAAATCATCCAGCCATTTTTTATAAGCTGTTATAGTATCTGCCATTACTACCTCTTGTGGTAGGGCATTCCACAGTCTGACTGCTCTAACTGTAAAGAACCCTTTCCTATTTAGCTGTCAGAATCTCTTTTCTTCTACCCGCAGTGAGTGCCCCCTGGTCCTTAGTACTGTCTTTGGAAGAAATAAGTCATGTGCCAGTCCTTTATATTGACCACACATGTATTTATACATATAAATGAGATCTCCTCTGAGACGTCTTTTTTTCTAAGCTAAACATATCTAACTTTTTCAACCTGTTATCATATGGGAGGCCTTCCATTCCTTGTAGTAGTCTAGTTAGTCGCTTTTAGTGCCAACATAATCTGCAGCGCTTTACATACATCAATGACCCTACTGTGGGATCACAATCTAAATTCACCATCTGTATCTTTTTAGGCTGGGAGGAAACCAAGTACCCAGAGGAAACCTACGAAAAACATGGCGAGAACATACAAAGCTCATATAGATGTCCTTGGTAAGATTGAAAGCGTGCCAAGTACCAAGCCACCGTTCTGCCCTGGTTCTATGAATGCTAAAACAAGCCTCACCTGTATCACCCAGAGCGCTCCCCATACAATATAGGGATACAATCATAAAACATATTTTCTCTTAATAAATGGTTAACAGGGTATCTGTCTGATAAGGAGGTGCCCATTTAATGGTGGTCCTTACCAGTTGACATCATGTTGCTGACAGATGCAAACTCCATGAAGGTGTTGTAATTTGGCAAGAAATTGTGAACCGACACTTCATCCACTCCACACCGGATTTCAGCCTCTTCACACAGGCTCCGGAAACATGACATTGCCACAAGAACGGCTTCAATGTCCGGGCTCCACAGGAACATGTAGAGGGACACTTCTAATTTCGTTTGAGCTTGCCGGCATATTGGGATCCCACTTCCAGCTGCAGCACTCTCCTGGAAATGATCAAACACAGGGTGATACATTACCCTACTACCTTCACAGAAATAAAGAACACAAAGGAGAACTACAAAGCATAGAGATCAGCACATAGCATAAAAAAGAAGGACAACGCTTACAAATACCTTGAATTTCAGAAGAAACTTATTTCTGCAAATCAAAATTTCTCGCAGCCATTTTAGGACTTCTGTGCTGTTCAGCATTTGGTGGCCGGTCAATTTCTTACAGATGTAGAAAATCATTTGAGAGCTATAAGAGACAAAAATAAAATCTTAAAAAAAAAAATCAGCTAGCACTGCAGCTTCCAAATCTTAAGGGTGTGTAATGCACACACTGATTGGATTTGGCTCAGCATGCACATTACAATATTCGTCACGTGACAGCGAATATCCATTTTGTCTGCTTATGCTCATGAGCAAAATAGACTCAGTCGCGTCACTAAATGCAACATTGTGAGATGTGGCTGAGATTCTAGTTGGCACTTGATCACAAGAATACAAATCACACACTTGCTGTCAAGTGATGACCAGTTGATTCGGCATGCGAAGTCGAATCATATCAGTATGTATATTACACACCGTTAAGATCCAGCAAGCTGCAGTGCTTGACAAATATTTCTCTAGGGTCAGACAATCCCTTTAATGCAATTATGTTTTCAACTTTCATTTGTAATATCAGACCAATGTGTTTTTGAAGAACCCAACATAAAAGTCTGCCCAGGTATAGATATTGCTTTAAGAAAGAACCTAGACTCTTACTAGAAAGCAGGGCTATGGAGTCGGTAAGCCATGCCTCAGATTGCAACTCAGACTCCACGACTCCGGCTCCCTCATACAGTTGAAACCACAAGTTTACATACACTATCTACAAAGACACATCTGCATGTTTTTCTCACTATCAGACATGAAAATCAGAATAAACCTTTCCCATTTTAGGAACCAAAATTATTTATATTTACCAAATGCCAGAATAATGAGAGAAAATGTTTAAGACATTTTATTACTTTCTGCAAATTCAAAAGTTTACTTCCATTTCATTAGTATTTGGTACCACTGCCCTTAAACTGTATGACTTGGGTCAAACATTTTGGCTCTCCTTCCACAAGCTTCTCACAATAATTGGTAGGAATTGGGGCCCATTCCTCCTGACAGAACTGGTGTAACTGAGCCATGTTTGAAGGTTGTCTTGCTCGCACCTGCCTTTTCAGCTTTGCCCATAAACTTTCAATTGGATAGAGATAATATATAATATTTATTCACTTATATAGTACTATTAATTCCATAGCACTTTACATACTGTACATCAGCATTCAGGGTTTTCTGATGGCCACTCCAAAACACTGACTTTGTTATCCTTAAGCCACTTTGTAACCATTTTGTCATTATGCTTCGGGTCATTGTCCAATTGGAAGACCCATTTCCGTCCAAGCTTTAAGTTTCTGGCTGAGGTCTTAAGATGTTTCTTCAGTATTTCCACAATCTTCCTTCCTCATGATGCCATCTATTTTGTAAAGTGCCCCAGTCCCTCCTGCAGCAAATCAACCCCCCAACATGATGCTGCCACCCCCATGTTTCACAGTTGGGATGGCGTTCTTAGAATTCAAAGTTTCTCCCTTTTTCCTCCAAACATAATGATGGTCATTATGGCCAAACAGTTCAATTTTAGTTTCATCAGACCACTGAAAAGGTTTCCAAAATGTAATGTGTGCATTTGCAAATAATAACCTGGCTTTTTATGGATTTTTTTGGCGGAGTAATGGCTTCTTCCTGGCAGAGTGGCCTTTCAGCCCATGTTGATACCGTACTCGTTTCCCTGTGGATAATGACACAATCTTACCAGCTTCCGCCAGCATCTTCACAAGGTATTTTGCTATAGTTCTTGGGTTGATATGCACATGTCTGACCAAAGAATATTCATCTCTAGTACACAAAACCAGTCTACTTCCTGAGCAGAATGATGGCTGGACATTCCCATCTTGTTTGTACTTGCGTATAATTGTTTTTACAGATGAACGCAGCACCTTTAGGTATCTGGAAATTTCATCCAAGGATGAACCAGACGTGTGCAAGTCCACAATTCTCTTCCTGAGATCCTGGCTGATTTCTTTTGTCTTTCCCATTATGCTACACAAAGAAACAATGGGTTTCAGATGTGCATTAAAATACATCCACAGATGTGACAAACTAAGATGTTGCCAATAAACCTATCAGAAGCTTCAAAAGACATGACATCATCATATGGGCTGTCCCATATTGTTTAACCCCTTAAGGACGGAGCCAGTTTTGTCCTTAATGCCCAGGCCATTTTTTGCAATTCTGACCAGTGTCACTTTATGAGGTTATAACTCTGGAACACTTCAACGGATCCCGGTGATTCTGACATTGTTTTTTTGTGACATATTGGACTTCATGATAGTTATAAATTTAGAACGATATTTTATGCTTTTATTTGTGAAAAAATCGGAAATTTGATGAAAATTTTGAAAATTTTGCAATTTTCAAACTTTTAATTTTTATGCCCTTAACCCAGAGAGTTATGTCACACAAAACAGTTAATAACATTTCCCACTTGTCTACTTTACATTAGCGCAATTTCTGAAACAAAATGTTTTGGGGTTAGGAAGTTAGAAGGGGTCAAAGTTCATCTGCAATTTCCCATTTTTTCAACAAAATTCACAAAACCATTTTTTTTTAGGGACCACATCACATTTGAAGTGACTTTGAGAGGCCTAAGTGACAGAAAATACCTAAAAGTGACACCATTCTCAAAACAGCACCCCTCAAAGTACTCAAAACCACATCCAAGAAGTTTATTAACCCTTCAGGTGCTTCACAGGAACTAAAGCAAAGTGGAATGAAAAAAAGCAAAAAATAAAATTTTACCTAAAATGTTGCTCTACCCCAAATTTATTCACTTTTAGAAGAAATAACACAACAAAATGAACCCCAAAACTTGTTACCCACTTTCTTATGAACGCGCCAACACCCCACATGTGGTCAGAAACCTTTGTTTGGACAAATGGGAGGGCTCGGAACAGGAGCAGCAATATTTGAATTTTGGAAAGCAAATTTGGCTGAAATAGATTGCGGGCACCATGTTGCATTTACAGGTCCGCTAAGGTACCTAAACAGAAGAAACCCCTCACAAGTCACGCCATTTTGGAAAGTGGACCCCTCAAGGCTTCTATCTAGGGGTATAGTGAGCATTTTGGATCCACAGGTACTTCACAGATTTTGATAACGTTACATTGTCACATTGAAAATTTTCATTTTTTTCTCAAAAATGTTGCTTTAGCATCAATTTTTTCACTTTTTCAAGAGGTAATTCCAAAAATGTCACCCCAAAGTTTGTTACCCACTTTTTTATGAGCGCGGTGATACCTCACTTGTGGTCTGAAACCTTTGTTTGGAGAATTGGGAGGGCTTGGAACGGAAGGAGCAATATTTGAATTTTGGAAAGGAAATTTGGCTGAAAAAGATTGCGGGCACCATGTCGCATTTGGAGGACCCCTAAGGTATGTAAACAGCAAAAAAACACCAAAAGTGACCCCATATTGGAAACTAGGCCCCTCAAGGAATTTATCTAGATGTTTGGTGAGTACCCTGAACCTCCAGGTGCTTTACAGAAGTTTATAATGTTGAGCCATGAAAATAAAAAAATAAAATTTTACCACAAAATTGTTACTTCAACCAGGTAGCTTTTTTTTTCACAAGGGTAACAGGAAAAAAATCACCATGAAATTTATTGCGCAATTTCTCCTGAGTTTGGTGATATCTTGTACGTGGTGGAAATCAACTGTTTGGGCACACTGCAGGGCTCGGAAGAGAAGGAGTGCAACTTGATTGCAAAATTGGCTGGAATCAATAGCGGACGCCATGTTGCATTAGGAGAGCCCCTGAGGTGCCTAAGCAGTGGAGGTCCCCCACAAGTGACCCCATTCTGGAAAATAGACCCCACAAGGAATTTATGTAGATGTTTGGCGAGTACCCTGAACCCCCAGGTGCTTCACAAAAGTTTATAATGTTGAGCTGTGAAAATAAAAAAAGAAGGGAATTTTGTTACTTACCGTAAATTCCTTTTCTTCTAGCTCCTATTGGGAGACCCAGACGATTGGTGTATAGCACTGCCTCCGGAGGCCACACAAAGCAATTACACTAAAAAGTGTAAGGCCCCTCCCCTTCTGGCTATACACCCCCAGTGGGATCACTGGCTCACCAGTTTTAGTGCAAAAGCAAGAAGGAGGAAAGCCAATAACTGGTTTAAAAACAAATTCACTCCGAAGTAACGTCGGAGAACTGAAAACCATTCAACATGAACAACATGTGTACCCGAAAAACAACCAAAAATCCCGAAGGACAACAGGGCGGGTGCTGGGTCTCCCAATAGGAGCTAGAAGAAAAGGAATTTACGGTAAGTAACAAAATTCCCTTCTTCGGCGCTCCATTGGGAGACCCAGACGATTGGGACGTCCAAAAGCTGTCCCTGGGTGGGTACAGAATACCTCATGTTAGAGCTGCGAAGACAGCCCTCCCCTACGGGGAGGCAACTGCCGCCTGCAGGACTCTTCTACCTAGGCTGGCGTCCGCCGAAGCATAGGTATGCACCTGATAATGTTTGGTGAAAATGTGCAGACTCGACCAGGTAGCTGCCTGGCACACCTGTTGAGCCGTAGCCTGGTGTCGTAATGCCCAGGACGCACCCACGGCTCTGGTAGAATGGGCCTTCAGCCCTGATGGAAACGGAAGCCCAGCAGAACGGTAGGCTTCAAGAATTGGTTCTTTGATCCATCGAGCCAGGGTGGCCTTAGAAGCCTGCGACCCTTTGCGCTTACCAGCGACAAGGACAAAGAGTGCATCCGAACGGCGCAGGGGCGCCGTGCGGGAAATGTAGATTCTGAGTGCTCTCACCAGATCTAACAAATGTAAATCCTTCTCATACCGATGAACTGCATGAGGACAAAAAGAAGGCAAAGAGATATCCTGATTAAGATGAAAAGAGGATACCACCTTCGGGAGAAACTCCTGAATGGGTCGCAGCACTACCTTGTCCTGGTGGAAGACCAGGAAGGGAGCCTTGGATGACAGCGCTGCTAGCTCAGACACTCTCCGAAGAGATGTGATCGCTACCAGAAAAGCCACTTTCTGTGATAGTCTAGAAAGTGAAACCTCCCTCAGAGGCTCGAAGGGCGGCTTCTGGAGGGCAACTAGTACCCTGTTCAGATCCCATGGATCTAACGGCCGCTTGTACGGGGGTACGATATGACAAACCCCCTGCAGGAACGTGCGTACCTTAGAAAGTCGTGCTAGACGCTTCTGAAAAAAGACGGACAGCGCCGAGACTTGCCCTTTAAGGGAGCCGAGCGACAAACCTTTTTCTAACCCAGATTGCAGGAAAGAAAGAAATGTAGGCAATGCAAATGGCCAGGGAGACACTCCCTGAGCAGAGCACCAGGATAAGAATATCCTCCACGTTCTGTGGTAGATCTTAGCGGACGTGGGCTTCCTAGCCTGTCTCATGGTGGCAACGACCCCTTGGGATAATCCTGAAGACGCTAGGATCCAGGACTCAATGGCCACACAGTCAGGTTCAGGGCCGCAGAATTCCGATGGAAAAACGGCCCTTGGGACAGCAAGTCTGGTCGGTCTGGTAGTGCCCACGGTTGGCCGACCGTGAGATGCCACAGATCCGGATACCACGCCCTCCTTGGCCAGTCTGGGGCGACGAGTATGACGCGGCTGCAGTCGGATCTGATCTTGCGTAGCACTCTGGGCAAGAGTGCCAGAGGTGGAAACACATAGGGGAGCCGGAACTGCGACCAATCTTGCACTAAGGCGTCTGCCGCCAGAGCTCTGTGATCGCGAGACCGTGCCATGAAGGTTGGGACCTTGTTGTTGTGCCGGGACGCCATTAGGTCGACGTCCGGCCTTCCCCAGCGGCGACAGATTTCCTGAAACACGTCCGGGTGAAGGGACCATTCCCCTGCGTCCATGCCCTGGCGACTGAGGAAGTCTGCTTCCCAGTTTTCTACGCCGGGGATGTGAACTGCGGATATGGTGGAGGCCGTGGCTTCCACCCACATCAGAATCCGCCGGACTTCCTGGAAGGCTTGCCGACTGCGTGTCCCCCCTTGGTGGTTGATGTATGCCACCGCTGTGGAGTTGTCCGACTGAATTCGGATCTGCCTTCCTTCCAGCCACTGCTGGAAGGCTAGTAGGGCAAGATACACTGCTCTGATTTCCAGAACATTGATCTGAAGGGTGGACTCCTGCTGGGTCCACGTACCCTGAGCCCTGTGGTGGAGAAAAACTGCTCCCCACCCTGACAGACTCGCGTCTGTCGTGACCACCGCCCAGGACGGTGGTAGGAAGGATCTTCCCTGTGATAATGAGGTGGGAAGAAGCCACCACTGCAGAGAGTCCTTGGCCGTCTGGGAAAGGGAGACTTTCCTGTCCAGGGATGTTGACTTCCCGTCCCATTGGCGGAGAATGTCCCATTGAAGAGGGCGCAGATGAAACTGCGCAAACGGAACCGCCTCCATTGCCGCCACCATCTTCCCGAGGAAGTGCATGAGGCGTCTTAAGGAGTGCGACTGACTTTGAAGGAGAGCCTGCACCCCAGTCTGTAGTGACCGCTGCTTGTCCAGCGGAAGCTTCACTATCGCTGAGAGAGTATGAAACTCCATGCCAAGATACGTCAGTGATTGGGTCGGTAACAGAGTTGACTTTGAGAAGTTGATGATCCACCCGAACGTCTGGAGAGTCTCCAGTGCAACATCCAGGCTGAGTTGGCATGCCTCCTGAGAGGGTGCCTTGACAAGTAGATCGTCCAAGTAAGGGATCACAGAGTGTCCCTGAGAGTGCAAGACTGCTACCACTGCCGCCATGACCTTGGTGAACACCCGTGGGGCTGTCGCCAGACCAAATGGCAGAGCTACGAACTGAAGATGGTCGTCTCCTATCACGAAGCGTAGAAAGCGTTGGTGCTCTGTAGCAATCGGCACGTGGAGATAAGCATCTTTGATGTCTATTGATGCTAGGAAATCTCCTTGAGACATTGAGGCAATGACTGAGCGGAGGGATTCCATCCGGAACCGCCTGGCGTTCACATGCTTGTTGAGCAGTTTTAGGTCCAGAACAGGACGGAATGAGCCGTCCTTTTTTGGCACCACAAAGAGATTGGAGTAAAAACCTTGTCCTCGTTCCCGAAGAGGAACAGGGACCACCACTCCTTCTGCTCTTAGAGAATGCACCGCCTGCAGAAGGGCATCTGCTCGGTCGGGGTGTGGGGAAGTTCTGAAGAACCGAGGCGGAGGCCGAGAACTGAACTCTATCCTGTACCCGTGAGACAAAATGTCTGTTACCCACCGGTCTTTGACCTGTGGCAGCCAAATGTCGCAAAAGCGGGAGAGCCTGCCACCGACCGAGGATGCGGAGGGAGGCGGCCGAAAGTCATGAGGTAGCCGCCTTGGAAGCGGTACCTCCGGTTGCTTTCTTGGGGCGTGAGTGAGTCCGCCAGGAATCAGAGCTCCTTTGCTCTTTCTGAGTCCCTTTGAACGAGGAGAATTGGGGCTTGCCCGAGCCTCGAAAGGACCGAAACTTTGACTGCCACTTCCTCTGTTGAGGTTTGTTTGATCTGGGCTGGGGTAAGGAAGAGTCCTTACCTTTGGACTGTTTAATGATTTCCGCCAATTGCTCACCAAACAGTCTGTCTCCAGATAATGGCAAGCTGGTTAAACATTTTTTAGAAGCAGAATCTGCTTTCCATTCTTTTAACCACAAGGCTCTGCGCAAAACTACAGAGTTGGCGGATGCCATTGAGGTACGGCTCGTAGAGTCTAGTACCGCATTGATAGCGTAGGTCGCAAACGCAGTCATTTGCGTAGTTAAGGACGCCACTTGCGGCACTGCTGGACTTAAGAAAGAGTCCACCTGTGCCAGACCAGCTGAAATAGCTTGGAGCGCCCACACGGCCGCGAATGCTGGAGCAAACGACGCGCCAATAGCTTCATAGACAGATTTCAACCAAAGGTCCATCTGTCTGTCATTGGCATCTTTAAGTGAAGCCCCATCCTCCACTGCAACTATGGATCTAGCTGCAAGCCTGGATATTGGAGGGTCCACTTTCGGACACTGGGTCCAGCGCTTGACCACGTCAGGGGGAAAGGGATAACGTGTATCCTTCAGACGTTTGGAAAAACGCTTGTCCGGATAAGCATGGTGTTTCTGGATTGATTCTCTGAAGTCAGAGTGGTCCAGAAAAGTACTCAATTTACGCTTGGGATACAGAAAATGGAATTTCTCCTGCTGGGCAGCTGCCTCCTCTGCTGAAGGGGCTGGGGGAGAAATATCCAACAGCCTATTGATGGCCGCTATAAGGTCATTTACCATGGCGTCACCATCTGGCGTATCCAAATTGAGTGCGGTGTCAGGACCAGACTCCTGATCACCCACCTCTGTCTCATCATATAGAGACCCTTCTCGCTGAGACCCTGACCCGCGTGATGACGTGGAGGGTCTCTCCCAGCGAGTTCGCTTAGGCGGCCTGGGTCGTCAGAGTCAGAGCCCTCAGCCTGTGATGCCTGGGACCCCCTTGAAGTACGGATTAGTTCCAACTGAGGGGGACCGGGGAACATAGACACAGCAGTGTCCATGGTCTGAGCAACTGGCCTGGACTGCAAGGTCTCCAGGATTTTTGTCATGGTCACAGACATTTTGTCAGCAAAGACTGCAAATTCTGTCCCCGTCACCGGGGCATGGTTCACAGGCGTCTCTGCCTGGGCTACCACCACCATAGACTCTGGCTGCCGAAGTGCCACTGGGACTGAACATTGCACACAATGAGAGTCGTTGGAGCCTGCTGGTAGATTAGCCCCACATGCTGTACAAGCAGTGTATACAGCCCGTGCCTTGGCACCCTTGCGTTTTGTGGATGACATGTTGCTGTCTCCTCAGAGCAATATAGGGGTATACAGCCAAGAAGCGACCGTACAGTGCAGTATATATATATATATATCTGGTACAGGAAAAAGTACACCAATACAACACTGTGGCACTAGTGGGGCCAGCACTAATGTGCTGCTTACCGCCCGCTAAACGCGGGTGTGTGGTCGCCAGAAATCCCTAGTCTGGGTCTCCCAGAGCCTGTGTCCGTCCTCCAGCCAGACTGCATGCAGGAATGGCTGCCGGCGTCCTGTGGAGGGGGGGGCGGGCCCTGGGCGTGCTCAGACCAAAAGCGGGAAACCTGCGTCCCACTGTGCCTAGTGAGAGGGCTGGAGCATGTAAATAAGGCTCCAGCCCTCGGCGCTGACGATTGCACAGCGTCTGTCCCATTCCCTGAGTGACAGGGAGGGGGCGGGAACGAAGCGGAGCTAGGCCGTAAAAGCCGGGGACTAAATTTATAAGCGCCGCCGCCGTAAAAGCGCGGTCGGCGCTAAGTCCCCGGCGCACTACAAGTCCCAGCCGCGCCGCCGCTCCGAGAGTGGCCGGCGCGGTAGTTCCCAGCACATGAAGTCACACAGCTAAGCTGCTGTGACTCAAACCCCAGCGTGCAGCGCTACTGTCCCCGGCGCACTAACACACCCAGCAAGTCTGGCGTGTGCGTGCCTGTCTGTACGGGGACACAGAGTACCTGAAAGTTGCAGGGCCTTGTCCCTGAACGGTACCCAGCTCCGTATCCAGCAGGTTCACTGGGTCTGTGGATGGAGCCCGGCCTCAGGGCTTGGGGGCCGGTAAGATCCCACTTCCTCAGAGCCCCTCAGGGGGATGGGGAAGGAAAACAGCATGTGGGCTCCAGCCTCTGTACCCGCAATGGGTACCTCAACCTTACAAACCACAAGTGGGGTAAGAAGGGAGCATGCTGGGGGCCCCATATGGGCCCTCTTTTCTTCCATCCGACATAGTCAGCAGCTACTGCTGACTAAACAGTGGAGCTATGCGTGGATGTCTGACCTCCTTCGCACAAAGCAGAAAACTGGTGAGCCAGTGATCCCACTGGGGGTGTATAGCCAGAAGGGGAGGGGCCTTACACTTTTTAGTGTAATTGCTTTGTGTGGCCTCCGGAGGCAGTGCTATACACCAATCGTCTGGGTCTCCCAATGGAGCGCCGAAGAAAATATATTTTTACCACAAAATTGTTACTTCAACCAGATAGCTTTTTTCTAACAAGAGTACACGGAAAACTATCAGCATAAAATTTATTGTGCAATTTCTCCTGAGTATGCTGATACCTTATGTGTGGTGGAAATCAACTGTTTGGGTGCACAGCAGGGCTCGGAAGGGAAAAAGTGCCATTTGACTGAACAATTGGCTGGAATAATTAGCGGACACTATGTCACATTTGGAAAGCCCCTAAGGTGCCTAAACAGTGGAGGTCCCCCACAAGTGACCCCATTCTGGAAACAAGACACCTCAAGGCTTTTATCGAGGTGTATATTGAGCATTTTGAATCCACGAATACTTCACAGAATTTGATAAGCTTAGGTTGCCATATTGAAATTTTCATTTTTTTCACAAAAATGTTGATTTAGCGACACATTTCTCACTTTTTCAAGAGGCAACAACAAAACGTGTACTCCACAGGTTGCTATCTAATTTCTTGTGAGCGCAGGGATACCCCACATGTGGCCAAAAACCTTTGTTTGGATAAATGGGAGGGCTTGGAATGGAAGGAGCACCATTTGAATTTTGGAAAAGTTGAAGTAAATTGAGCGCACCATGTCACATTAGCAGGGCCCCTTGGGTACCTATACATCAGAAACCCCCCACAAGTGACCTCATTTTGGAAACTAGACCCCTCAAGGATTTTATTCAGGAGTATAGTAAGCATTTTGAATCCACAGGTACTTCACAAAAATGTTGCTAGTACACAGTGTCAGCCTCCTGCAGAGATGTGAGTGTTGTCCACGGGAGAACGCAGCTGCCCATGCCCACGATTTGGGTTCAGGCTGCTGTGGACTTTGGCTCTATTCTACCTGCAGAAAACACTCATCTCCACAGCATAAATTGACATGCTGAGGCTCGGGAAGCTGCGCCACAGGTCGGTTTATGCTGCAGAGAAAAGAAACACAGTGGGCACGGGATTTCTAAAAATCCTTCCACTGTGCTTCTACTGCACAACGCAGCATTATGGACGCAGGGAAAACACTCTGCGCCCAAAACGCTGCAAACCCTGATTGTGGGCACACAGCGTAAAATGCTACAATGGATGAATGGATAGATGTCAAACATATATATAATGTCCACCCCCCTCTGCAGATTCTAAGCTGGCGCCCTTTAGTGCCTTTCATGTGACACTAAAGGGTGCCTAGCCTTGTATTTAGCCCAAAAGAAAAAAAAATAATTAAAATAAATGACGTGGGGTCCCCCCTATTTTTGATAGCCAGCTAGGGTAAAGCAGACAGCTGTAGACTGCAAACCACAGCTGACAGCTTCATCTTGTCTGGTGATCAATTTGGAGGGCTCCCCAAGCTGTTTTTTTTTTTTTAATTATTTATATAAATAATTAAAAAGAAGGGAATTTTGTTTACTTACCGTAAATTCCTTTTCTTCTAGCTCCAATTGGGAGACCCAGACAATTGGGTGTATAGCTACTGCCTCCGGAGGCCACACAAAGCAGTACACTTAAAAGTGTAAGGTCCCTCCCCTTCTGCCTATACACCCCCCGTGGGATCACGGGCTCCTCAGTTTTAGTGCAAAAGCAAGAAGGAGGAAAGCCAATAACTGGTTTAAAAAACAAATTCGATCCGACGAAACATCGGAGAACTGAAACCATTCAACATGAAACATGTGTACCCGAAAAAACAAAAATCCCTAAGAAAACAGGGCGGGTGCTGGGTCTCCCAATTGGAGCTAGATGAAAAGGAATTTACGGTAAGTAAACAAAATTCCCTTCTTCTTTATCGCTCCTAATTGGGAGACCCAGACAATTGGGACGTCCAAAAGCAGTCCCTGGGTGGGTAAAATAACACCTCGTGATAGGGCCGTAAAAACAGCCCTTTCCTACAGGTGGGCAACCGCCGCCTGAAGGACTTGTCTACCTAGGCTGGCGTCCGCCGAAGCGTAGGTATGCACCTGATAATGCTTGGTAAAAGTGTGCAGACTCGACCAGGTAGCCGCCTGGCACACCTGCTGAGCCGTAGCCTGGTGCCGTAATGCCCAGGACGCACCCACGGCTCTGGTAGAATGGGGATCAAGCCCTGAGGGAACCGGAATCCCAGCAGAACGGTAGGCTTCAAGAATTGGTTCCTTGATCCACCGAGCCAGGGTGGATTTGGAAGCTTGCGACCCTTTACGCTGACCAGCGACAAGGACAAAGAGTGCATCCGAGCGGCGCAGAGGCGCCGTGCGGGAAATGTAGATTCTGAGTGCTCTCACCAGATCCAACAAATGCAAATCCTTTTCACATTGATGAACTGGATGAGGACACAAAGAAGGTAAGACGATATCCTGATTGAGATGAAAGGGGGATACCACCTTAGGGAGAAACTCCGGAATTGGGCGCAGAACCACCTTATCCTGGTGGAACACCAGGAAGGGAGATTTGCATGACAGCGCTGCTAGCTCGGACACTCTCCGAAGAGACGTGACCGCTACTAGAAAAACCACTTTCTGTGACAAGCGAGAAAGGGAAACATCCCTCATAGGCTCGAAAGGCGGCTTCTGGAGAGCAATTAGAACCTTGTTCAGATCCCAGGGCTCTAACGGCCGCTTGTAAGGAGGGACAATATGACAAACCCCTTGCAGGAGCGTGCAGTTTTTTGGCACATACGACAGAAACCATAGGAACAGTGTGAATGTGACCGGCGCGCTGCTGTGCTCGGCGGTGCGCGCGGCCATCTTGGATTTTCGGGAGGGGGTTGGGGGTTGGGGGGGCACTTTGGGGACACCGGGGGACCGGAGGGAACCGAGAAAGATTTATCTCCCATCTGACATGTTTGATCATGCCAGATGGGAGATAAATCATTTTTTACCGGCGCGGTCATTTACTATAACTTGATGATCGGTATACGGTGTATACCGGTCATCACGTGACTGGGGACCGGAAAAAACGGCCCGAATCATGATCTCCAGGGTCTCAGCTACCCCTGGTAGCTGAAACCCCGGAGATTTTCTGACGCTGGGGGGCGCTATACACTTTTTTCTGTCCGCCATTTTAAAACGGCAGAAAGGAATAAGTACCCTTTTTTGGTGCCGTTTTAAAACGTAACGCGGTCGTAATGGGGTTAAAGACATCGTACACTTGGTGTATGTAAACTTTTGACTTTGCAGAAAGTAATAAAAATGCCTTAAAACATTCTCTTTCATTTTTCTAGAATTTGGTAAATATAAATATTCGTTCCTAATGACTTAAAACTGGAAAGGTTTATTCTGATTTCATGCCAGATAGTGAGAAAAACATGCATATGTGTCTTTTTAGATAGTGTATGTAAACTTCTGGTTTCAACTGTATATGACTCATGTTTGTGATAAATTTACAGTAGTAAAATGGTAACATCACTACTTATATCATGTAGCTGGAGTGCAGCACAGATTCATCTCAACTAAATGACTACATTCTTTGATCAGGAATAGAACAAATACTTATAGGACATTTCATAACTTTCCCAAATTCTTATGAAAAAATATTCATCACATACTGTACTGTTACCAATTTATTATATATTTTAAGAGTTGAAGTTGGTCCATTTTATACAGACTCCAATTCCGACGCCACCAAAATGGACACACACACGACTCCAACTCCACAGCTCTGCTAGAAAGCCTTTCACTTCTAAACAAAACCCCATTACGTAGAGTAGAGGAAAACAGAACTTTCTACTAGCAGCATTCTATAAGCCGCTAAACCTACCTTATTTCCCAAAATGTCTCTACTGGTGCTGCCGGATTCCACAGCTCAATGCTGTCTGGTTGATGTAAGACCAACAATGCCTATTACGCAAAATATACATTCATTAAGATCAAATAGAAATGCTACTTTCAGAGATCAATTCAGGTGTAGAAGAGGATTTCCCTGCGTCACAGAATTGTGATATGCTAGATATGGTTGTCAGTGATGGGACCTATATCAATGTCAATGATGGTTGTCACCTAAAGCCCTGTTCTGGTGAGGTGAACTCAGGCTGATGAAAGCTGAGCGAATGGATAAAAGGCAAAACATGTGCATGGCTGTATCCATTTACTTCTATCAGCGCCAAGTGCTGTGGCCGTGTCATAAAAGGTCTGTGATGGTCCTATAATTTCAGCGGGAAATATATCACATGTGGAACCATCTGCGTAGAAATGCATATAATTTCTTTCTGGCAGTATAACCGGTGTGAAAGATGCATAATCTGCATGCTGGTGCATTGGATTCATAATTATGGTGATCTTTCTAAAAACTGGCATAAATGTATTAGTAACTTCATCCTAATGCGTTTGGTAGTAAAAGGACCCAAAGCTCACCTCCATGGCTTCTTGTGCTATCTCAGGCATGTTTGTCTGTGGGACTAGCTGTACCAAACCAGTAATGAGCTCGGCTGTACTGTTCTGAGTGTCAGGTCCCGCTTTTCCTGGGTTCTGGGAAGACATTGAATATGAGAAAATCATAGCATATCTCCAAATTAGAATATAAAATGAAGGAGTAAATATAATTTTTTTGACAATTGATCATAATAGTTACAGTTCTTTTCCTTTCTCTCACTATTTCATTACAGTGGTAGAAATCCAGGACCCCTATAGGCACATATCAAAGTGGTAGTGCCGCAGGGACTATCGTGCTCCGCCAGCTTTTACATAGGCACAGCGATTTCTCCTTATTTCCAACTATGTGAATCCAGTGCTGAAATAAGCTAGCTGGAATTTGCCATCTGTATAAAAGCTCTTTACTCTGCTTCACTCTCCTCCTCCTCCTCCTCCATTGATTTCAATTTGTTGTGAAACCTGACAGCTCTTGGGCAAAATGGAGTTGAGCGGTTTTCTTTACTGATTAAGTAGCTCATAAGTGGAGAAAGAAGCATATTTCTCTGATGCACAAATTAAACGGGTTGTCCACTACTAGCCCTTCTGATTCCACTTGTTTTCCCCATGTTAAAATAAAAGACACTCCCGTTCTGGTGCCATTGCAGTGCTGTCAGTAATTGCAGTTTGGGGCTCACAAGACATTGTGATGTCATACGAGCCTTTAGTCAAATCACCGTCGTCTTCTCTCTCCTGCCTTCGGACCAAATGAGTAATCAACAGGAAGTGATGCTGCGGCTGCCACTCACTTCCTGTTGATTGCGCATTTAGTCCGAAGGTGTGGCGAAAGATGTCAGCGGTGATTGAATGTTGGGCTCGCATGACACCACAATATCATGTGATCCCCAAATTGCGATTACCAACAGCGCTGGAACTGCACCAAAACAGGAAGTGAATACAGGGTCTTTAAATGTAAATGGCGGTAAACAAGTGGAATCAGAAGGGATTGTCCTAGTAGTGGACAACCCCTTTCATTGGTGCAAAGTTTATTGAAAGTGCATTTCCCTAGTAATTGAGAATGCAAGAATGGCGACAGGCCCTCTTTAAATCCACTCATCAAAATCACTAAGATCTAGACAGAAATGGGCAACACACTTTACTTACATACAAAAGCAGCTTTGGGTCCCCATGGATCAGTTTGACCATAGACAACAACAAGTACTTATAACTTCTGGTTTCCAGATCGGTGGGCTTCTCTTTAAATTTAAGGTATGGCATTTTCTCTTTAAAGGTAAGACTCTGAGGAAAAATTCCAGTATACTGTCAATAGAAGGAATGATATACTATACATTTAGTATAAAGAGACTGGGAAATATACAATCCATCTGCACAATAAACAAGGATAAGGCTTTACAAGTCACTGTAAAAAGACAACAACTTGCATGCAATCATTCCCTATAGAGAGGCAAGACTGGTGTCCACGGGGCACATTTCAACATGGTAAAAATACTAGCGGTCAATGCTGCATCTCATCAGATGGTAGAAGAACCTTGTCAATTATTGTGACTGTATCATGTTTCTTTTTACTACCATGAACAGTTGGCAGACTACAGACAAACCTGAACCAGTGGAGGTTCACAGAATCTGCATTCACGCTGTTAGCACACTTAGGCTATGTGCCCACGGAAGCTCGCACCTGCGGATTTTGCAGTGGAAAACTTGCAGCTTTATCTGGATTTTCTAGATAAATCCGCAGGTTCCAGCAAGTACAGACACTCCCCCTGTTATCCTATGGGACATGGGGAGTGGTGTATCAATGCTGCGGTATGTGAGGCTGTGGATGTCCCGCAGCCGCACAGAATTGCATGTCAATTATTCATGCAGATTTACCTGCGGAAATCCCGGCGCTCCACTATGGAGATAGAGGCTGTGACTTCCGCAGGTAAGTCGCATGAATGTCCGCAGGTTTACCGCAGATATTTCGCTGGAATCTCACAGCTATGTATAGCTGCGGATTCCGGGGAGCTGCTGCGGGAAACCTGCGGATATATCCGCAGGTGCAAGCTCCCGTGAGCACATAGCCTTAGGCTAAAGGTACCGTCACACATAACGAGATCGCTAGCGAGATCACAGCTCTGAGTCACGGTTTCTGTGACGCAGTAGCGATCCCATTAGCGATCTTGTTATGTGTGATACCTACCAGCGATCAGGCCCCTGCTGTGAGATCTCTAGTCGTTGCAGAATGGTCCAGGCCATTTTCTTCAGAGGCGATGTCCTGCTGGGCAGGACACATCGCTGTGTTTGACACTGTGTGACAGGATCACAGTGACTGCTGAGATCGTTATACAGGTCGCTACTGCGACCTGTATTGTTCCTGCATCGCTGTTAAGATCTGACTGTGTGACATCTCACCTGCGACCTCCCAGCGACTTACCTGCGATCCCTATCAGGTCGCATCGCTTTCGGGATCGCTGGTAAGTCGTTGTGTGTGACTGGGCCTTTAGATATGTGGGAGGTAAAGTGCCAAACTGAGCATGATTTTAACAAATCTAACTCATATGTTGCAAAAAAATGTGAGAAATTGACATGCAGTGCGCTATATAAATCCGCAGGATGTACATTTATGCCACAGATTTCCTCTGCAGATTGCACATTCCAATACATGTACTGAAAGCCGTACAAGATCTCCATGGAACACATCGATCGTTTTGCAAATATAATGTGGATTGGTAGCAAAATCTGTAGTAAAAAGTTTGCACATTTGACTAAAATAAAATACATATTTTTGCATTTTCATTGCAGAGATAAAAAAACCCTTATTTTTCTAAAGATTTAATGCACTTTTAAGTACAGAAACACTGGGATTCAGCACTTCTAAATGTAATAATGTTTTTATATGCATTTTTTAGGCCAACTATAAAAGAAGGCTATAGAGAAAAAAATGTTACCAACACCACACCGTTAAACAGCGTATATAAACAGAGCTGGCATAAGTTTGGAATAAGTCATCCATTCATTAAATTGATTTTCACACAATAAAATGCAGGTTAAGATACATGGCTTTGCAGAGGTTGTACCAAATTTAGTATTTATTCTTTTGTCGAAGGAATCATTTTCAGATTGCTGGGACCCTCACAGATCACAAGCACTGGGGTCATTTGTGAAAGGAGCGGTGGTCGATCATGCGCACACCCTCGCCATTCATTATTAATGGGAGTGCTGAAGACCATGATTACAGCTTAGATGAGCATGATCGACCATGGTCCCGATGTCTGTGATTAGGGGCGCCCTAGCAAAGTTATCCCATCATGTGGATAATTACCCAATTTGGTACAACACCTCTAACGCTTTAACTCCCCCTTAGATCCAGCTCCTTACAAAGCAGTTTATGTTTTTTACCATCTGTGTTCCTTTACTGAACTTATATGATCACCGGAATTCAACTCCTGAAATTCTAAGGACTATAAGAAGCGGTTGTCCTATATTCTCCTGTGTAAATGATGCAGCAGGGAGCATGTGCCACCACAAGTCCCATTAAGGCTATGTTCACACACTGCATTTTTTTACCTGCGTTTTTGCTGCAGAAATTTCTTGAGAAATTCTTGTAACCTTTCTGCAGACATTCCCCAGCAAAACCTATGGCAAAAAAAATTAGCTGTGCGCACTAGGGTGACCGGATCTCATGGGGGGGGGGGCATAACTCCAGAACGGTAAATAATATAAATTTTGAAGAACAACATTAGCTTTCTTTTGAGATATTAAGCGTGTTTTTATTATTTACCGTTCTGGAGTTATGGCTCCATATGTCAGCTTTTTGGCCAAAAATTTGGATTTTTTTCAAACTTTGAGCGACGAGCGGCACGGGTCAACGTCGTTTGATCGAGCTCAAAATTTTGGCTCTCTCAATATCTGGAAAGGGGAATCGTTTTGTGGGGTCCAGACGGACAAAATTCCGACATCGATTTTTTGCGGTCACCCTAGTGCGCACACTGCGTTTTTTTCTTAAGAAAATTCTTTCAGTAGATTTTCTTAAGAAAAAGAATGAGCATGTCACTTCTTTTCTGCAGCTAACTGCGTTATTCACTCCATTGACTGTAATGTAATCATGAAATAGCGCAGGGAATAACGCAGGCAGCAAGTTATGTGCGTTTTCCTGTGTTATTCCCGCGTTATTTCGCGTTTTTCGGGACATAATGT
Source organism: Anomaloglossus baeobatrachus (assembly GCF_048569485.1). Taxonomy (NCBI): domain Eukaryota; kingdom Metazoa; phylum Chordata; class Amphibia; order Anura; family Aromobatidae; genus Anomaloglossus; species Anomaloglossus baeobatrachus. The sequence goes on from NC_134354.1 coordinate 526,000,853, forward strand.
TCATCACTGCCCTGCGTTTTGCAGGGAAGTGATGTCATTATGACAGGAAGAGGTAGCTAAGCAAAGAGTAAACACACACAGATCACACTCAATCCCTGGACGACACACAGAAGCACTTCCGTGTGACCTCTGTTGGGTGCCCGTGCAGTCTCTGTCCCATTCCCTGCCAGCCCCGCGGCTGCCCGCACTGCAGTATCAGCAGCTTCTCACACAGCAGTGCGGGCAGCCGCGGGGATAACGTCTCGCATCACGTCTCGCGAGCAGCCCGAGACTGTCACTAGCGGTGACGTCACGGGTTCCCGAGTATCGCTGAGAACGCGGCGGGCAATGGAAGTCAGTGACAGCGCTGACGTCAGCAGTGCAGGAGATCGTCACAGCAGGTAATGATCTCATCTAACCTCCCGACAGCAGCGCTTGTCATCCCCTGCAGTGACCTGGGCTGACCCATTGATGTTAGCTCAGGTCACTGCACTACTCTCCCAACCAATGGGGAACATTCTGTTCTTCATTGACTGGGACAGTGACTATGGTATGGATCGTCGTGGGACCCCCTTATTGGATTACGCCGGACCCGGATTTGATTGTTCCTTTCAATAAAATGGTGAAAGAGGGAATGTTTTGGGGAGTGTTATTTCAAATAAAACTTTTTTTGTTGTCTATTTTTTATTTCTTACTGACTGGGTTGGTGATGTTAGGTATCTGATAGACGCGTGACATCACTACCCCCAGGGCTTGATGACAGGTGACATTACACATCTGGTATCAACCCCATTTATTACCCACTTTGCCACCGCACCAGGGCAATGGGATGAGTTCGGGCAAAGCGCCAAAATTGGCACGTCTAATGGATACACCACTTCTGGGGCGGCTGTGGCCTGCTATTTTTAGGTTGGGGAGTGTCCAATAACTGTGGACCTCCCTAGTCTGAGAATACCAGACCATAGCTGTCCGCATTACCTTGGCTGGTGATCCAATTTGGGGGGTACCCCACGTTTTTTGTTTTAAATTATTTATTTAATGTAAAATAGCAGAGTGGGGTGCCCTCTGTTTTGGATTACCAGCAAAGGTAAAGCTGCCAGCTGTGGTCTGAAGGCTGCAGCCGTCTGCTTTACCCTAGCTGGCTACAAAAGATATGGGGGACAACACGTCTTTTTTTTTTTAATTTTATTCATCTATCCATCTTTTTATCTATTTATCTGTCTGTCTATTTATCTATCAATTATCTATTATCTATATTATTTATTGCTGTTAAAGCATTAAAAAATGCAGGGACCAACCTGCAAAAAAACGCATGCGTTGTTCGGTGCGTTATTGGTGCGTTTTTTTTTAACGCAGGTGCGCTCATCCTTCACTCAAGAAATTTCTTATGAAAAATGCTTTCTAGTGCGCACAGAGCCTAAAAGTGAATGGAGTAGTGGACACAAAGCTCAGTACACCCCATTCACACGGACTATGAGCCATCGCTTTTGGTTTGGCAGGAGTCTCAGAAGCTAGACCCCCAGGGATCATACATGTATGCTGTACATAGGTGACAAACATTGTTTATGGAACAACTATAAAATACAATTCATTTAAAGGGAACCTGTCACGATTCTGTCTAATCTGCAGGCACCATGTTATTGACCAAGGGGATGTGAGATCACTATATAGTTTTCTGAGAAAAGATTCAGCATAACTTGTGTTTCCATCAAATAAACCTTAGGTTTTTTTTCCAGAGGGCGGTCCTATCAGTGACTGACACCTTTATGTTTATATAAGTGTGCAGATAGAACTATCAGCCACTGGACCAAAAATCCCAGAAAAAGCTAAGGTTTAAATTATTAAAACAAAGCTTGTACTTAATCTTTTCTCACAAAACAATATATAAATCTACTCCACTCTCCCAGCTCTATCACATGGTACCTGCAGATTGGGTGGCATTTTCATGGTGACAGAGTCCCTTTAAGGCTCAATAGACATTCAATAGGAAGTAGTCAAATATTGAGTGGTTTGTAGTCGGAAAATACAGTCAATGTGAAAGACAAACTAATCAGAAAGACAAAATAAAAGTGAGAAATGAAGTGAGGCCATGTTCATGAAGATGTGTGCAGTGACAGGACAGCTTTCCTAGACTACGGAAACGTATAGTCTGCCTTATATTACACCACTGGCAGTGAAGACATGCTACCGGTTGTATCTGAAATGTAATGACGTGACTATCGGGTAACTATACACAGAAAAGTCAAACCAAATCAAAAGCCTTTTCTGCGGTAGTTACAATGGGTCATACTTACAGCAACAGAAGCCCACTGCCATGCAAAACAGTGACTGGTTGGCATCTGATCATGTGACCGACAGCAGCCAATAAAAACAAAGCAAGCAGAAGACAAAGCACCACCAATCAATGACAGTAGCCACATTCAACACTCACTCAACACTATCCTATATGTTAACATTAAATCCTATAGAAGGTCAGCTACTAAAGAGGATGGTCTTCTAGAGGCATCTTAGAAAAATCTGATAAATAAGGAAAAACAAAAAAAGGACTGTACTGAACTGCTTTTCTTCATCTCTGCAGTCAGTACAGTCGTGTCAGACACTTGGTTGGCAATACATTAACTGCCTAACAAGTCTGACAGCTATCTGGCATCCAGCACTGGATTCAGTTTCACACAAGCGTAATTACACCAGTGAGACTGGGTCCCAACCCAAGAGTAATGACTCAACTAAAGACCACTATACGCATTACAAAAAAAAGTCAGTAGAACCGGACAGCCATAAAAATCAAGATCCTTTGCGGTGAATTAGATTGTGCAGATTAAATGGCTGTCCAATCTGACAAATTACGTTGGGAGATCTAGGGCTCCGGCTGGTGAAATTCAATGGCCCGAATCTTTTGCCTGGCTAGGGGATAAGCTCTGAGGATACAGGAACGCTCAGCCAAACCAGGTGTCTCCATATGGAGGGGTCAGGAGAGAGAGTCTCAGTCAAACCAGGCGTCTCCATATGGAGGGGTCAGGAGAGAGAGTCTAAGCCAAACCAGGCGTCTCCATATGCTGGGGTTAGGAGAGAGAGAGAGTCTCAGTCAAACCAGGCGTCTCCATATGGAGGGGTCAGGAGAGAGAGACTCAGTCAAACCAGGCGTCTCCATATGGAGGGGTCAGAACAGAGTCTCAGCCAAACCAGGCGTCTCCATATGCTGGGGTTAGGAGAGAGAGAGAGTCTCAGCCAAACCAGGCGTCTCCATATGGAGGGGTCAGGAGAGAGTGTCTCAGCCAAACCAGGTGTCTCCATATGGAGGGGTCAGAACAGAGTCTCAGCCAAACCAGGCGTCTCCATATGGAGGGGTCAGGAGAGAGAGTCTCAGTCAAACCAGGCGTCTCCATATGGAGGGGTCAGAACAGAGTCTCAGCCAAACCAGGCGTCTCCATATGCTGGGGTTAGGAGAGAGAGAGAGTCTCAGTCAAACCAGGCGTCTCCATATGGAGGGGTCAGGAGAGAGAGACTCAGTCAAACCAGGCGTCTCCATATGGAGGGGTCAGAACAGAGTCTCAGCCAAACCAGGCGTCTCCATATGCTGGGGTTAGGAGAGAGAGAGAGTCTCAGCCAAACCAGGCGTCTCCATATGGAGGGGTCAGGAGAGAGTGTCTCAGCCAAACCAGGTGTCTCCATATGGAGGGGTCAGAACAGAGTCTCAGCCAAACCAGGCGTCTCCATATGGAGGGGTCAGGAGAGAGAGTCTCAGTCAAACCAGGCGTCTCCATATGGAGGGGTCAGAACAGAGTCTCAGCCAAACCAGGCGTCTCCATATGCTGGGGTTAGGAGAGAGAGAGAGTCTCAGTCAAACCAGGCGTCTCCATATGGAGGGGTCAGGAGAGAGAGACTCAGTCAAACCAGGCGTCTCCATATGGAGGGGTCAGAACAGAGTCTCAGCCAAACCAGGCGTCTCCATATGCTGGGGTTAGGAGAGAGAGAGAGAGTCTCAGCCAAACCAGGCGTCTCCATATGGAGGGGTCAGGAGAGAGTGTCTCAGCCAAACCAGGTGTCTCCATATGGAGGGGTCAGAACAGAGTCTCAGCCAAACCAGGCGTCTCCATATGGAGGGGTCAGGAGAGAGAGTCTCAGTCAAACCAGGCGTCTCCATATGGAGGGGTCAGGAGAGAGAGTCTAAGCCAAACCAGGCGTCTCCATATGCTGGGGTTAGGAGAGAGAGAGAGTCTCAGTCAAACCAGGCGTCTCCATATGGAGGGGTCAGGAGAGAGAGACTCAGTCAAACCAGGCGTCTCCATATGGAGGGGTCAGAACAGAGTCTCAGCCAAACCAGGCGTCTCCATATGCTGGGGTTAGGAGAGAGAGAGAGTCTCAGCCAAACCAGGCGTCTCCATATGGAGGGGTCAGGAGAGAGTGTCTCAGCCAAACCAGGTGTCTCCATATGGAGGGGTCAGAACAGAGTCTCAGCCAAACCAGGCGTCTCCATATGGAGGGGTCAGGAGAGAGAGTCTCAGTCAAACCAGGCGTCTCCATATGGAGGGGTCAGAACAGAGTCTCAGCCAAACCAGGCGTCTCCATATGCTGGGGTTAGGAGAGAGAGAGAGTCTCAGCCAAACCAGGCGTCTCCATATGGAGGGGTCAGGAGAGAGTGTCTCAGCCAAACCAGGTGTCTCCATATGGAGGGGTCAGAACAGAGTCTCAGCCAAACCAGGCGTCTCCATATGGAGGGGTCAGGAGAGAGAGTCTCAGCCAAACCAGGCGTCTCCATATGGAGGGGTCAGGAGAGAGAGTTTTCAGCAAATTTCTTGGCCAACAGATATGTAATGTATACGGCAGACTTAAAAGAAACCTGACTGTTACATACCATCCGAACCACGGGCAGCAGATATCAGACACCGGTTTTAGCATTTCAGCCAAGTATATGCTGTAGTGTTTAAGAGAAAAACACAGGCTAGGAACCATGCTGCTTTGGTGACTAGTCCAAGAGACCAGCATTCATGTTTTCTCCTTATGTGTGAATAGTGAGTGATCGGTCACTCAAGTGGAGCGGGGCGGAGAGAATCCTCGGGGACCTGCCTCTCGGACTAGTCATCTGAGCAGAATGATCTCAAAAGGCTTTTATAAATAATTTTCTTTGAAAAGTCGCTAAGTTTCAAAGTCAAACATACCTCTCTGAAATTATAGAGCCAATGTCTGAATCATTTTATACGTGGCTCCCTATACACCCACATAAGGACAGACTTATCACTCAAGGGTAGAAGGGCAGAGCAAAGCCCCCAGGGACCGGCATCTTGGACTAAAGCAAGGTCCCTGGCCGGCTTTCAGAAGCACATTTCTCTCTGAAACTCTTGCTCCCCCATCTTAGAGAAGCATAATGTAGAGACAGAGATCCTGATTCCAGCGATGTGTCACTTACTGAGCTGTTTGCTGTCATTTTGAAAAAAATCCATATTTCCTCTGCTGCAGGTCCAGCAGTTATACAGAGCTCATGAATATGCTGGACTACCTGGCAGCACACCAAGTAGTCCTCTAATGATAATCTACTGCTGATTAAACAGTGATTTTATCAAAACTACACTAGCAGCCCAGTAAGTGAAACACAGCTGGAATCAGAATCTCTGCACCTATATTATGCTGCTCTCAGATTAGATGGCAAAAACCTGGTGACAGATTGCCTTTAAAAGTAAATCAGTATCTGATACATGCTGCCTGTACGGTGGGAAGGATGTATCAGCTGTCAGGTTTCCTTTTGACTCATTGGGATCTATGTTGCTATCACTTTTTGCCAGGATATTCAGTAATACAAATCAATTAATTTAGTACTACGCTCATGTGAAACTGGTCTTCAAGTAGAGACGGCCAACTAGACCTCCCTCCCTTACTGCTATATTAGATACAATTGATCTAAGGCTGATTAGAAATTCTTTTGTGACCTCTAACAGCCTAATATATTAAATAGACAATACATCTAAATCATATGACTGGATTAAATATAAATAATTTACTATTTCCAGAACCTCCCCTCCCCCCCCCAAAAAAATTCAGGATCATTGGATTTACGTTTTTTCAGGAAAACATACTTTATGTAAATAACAAAAATGTAGAAACTGGAACAAATAAGACAATGTCAACAATATACAAACCTACACCATAAAAAAAAAAGAAAACATAAAAAGCATGAAAAGGGGTATCTGTTGCTATAACATAAATAGTGCACTTTTTTAGTGATAGGATATGAGCCAAGGAGAGATGAGAAATGACAAAAGGATATGTATCGAGGGCTCCAAACACAAAATCCCACACAAATTGCAGACGTTACCGGCGTCAGACGGTTCGCTGTATGTAACTGCATGACGATTTTCAGCGTTTCAGCAAACATGCTGCGGAGTTCTCCTGAGTAACAATACACAGCATCGATCTTCGGCCACCAGTCCAGGGCAGACTTCAAGGAAAAGGTAAGATAGGGGAAAATGGATTACAAAGATTTCTGAAAAAAGGTCATCATTATTTACAGTGGGGGAAAATGCATTAGGCTACATGCGCACGCTGCATCTTTTTGTGTTCACAAACTGCAGCCAAAACTGCACCTTGTCAGAGAGGGCCTGGAAATGTCACAAAAAATGCTTGTTAGGCTGCTTTCACACATCCGGTTTTTGCAGTGTGGCTCAATCCGGCTCAAAAACCTATGCAACGGATGCGGCGGAAAAAACGGATCCGTTGCATAAGTTTTTCCATGCGGCCTGTCCATTTTTGACGGATGCGGCTTGATACTGAGCATGCGCAGAGCAAAAAAACGCATCCGGCGGCCGGATGCGTTTTTTGCCGCAGGATGCCGCATCTGGCATATGTTTGCAATGTAAATTGCGCCATATTGCGCCGGATCCGGCGCAATGCGTTTTTTTTTTCGCCGCACAAAAAAACATGCCAGGTAACGTTCCATCCCGGCCGCCGCATGGGCTAAATATGCCGCATCCGGCAAAAAACGGACGCAACGCAAGGCCATGTGGCACAATACGGCGCTAATGCAAGTCTATGCGGGGGAAAAACGCAACCGACGGCAAAAAAAAAACGGTTGCGTTTTTTGCAAAGCGCCGTATTGTGCCGTACAGCAAAAACCAGATGTGTGAAAGCAGCCTAATTGTAGGTGCGTTTTTGATGCGTTTTTCACAACATGCTGCGTTTTTGTGACAAAAATGCAGGAAGAATGAACATGGCTGCATTTTTTTTGTCGCAAACTTTTGACAAATAAAACGCTAACAAACTGCAATGTGCGCATGACAAATCTGACTTCTCATAAGTTTGCTTGGAAGTCAGATGTCAGAAAGTTCTGAGAACAAAACTGCAAGCAAAAAAAGCAGCAAAAACGCAGCAAAAAAACGCAGCGGTACGCATGTAGCCTTAAACCATTAATTATTTGTACTCTATTTCATTGAATGCAAAAATACATTTCTTCCAGCAGCAGAGAGGTTAAAGCTGTGTGACAGTGCAGACTAGGTATCAGCTGTTAGGCACCAGAGAATTAGTGTCATTGATGACAGTTCGCAGGCTGCTGAGTCAGTGCTATTGAATACAATGGTGTGAGCATTCTGCCTGGAGACCTTCGGTGCCTGTGCTAGGATTACTTCCTGCCGTGTCCTATTACTCTAAAAGCTTCCTCACAGTGAGATCATTAATGCAGCTATGGAAACTGCAGGAGGCTGAATTCCGATACGGACACTAGCGCTGCAAACCACGACGTTTAGTGGGTGCCATCCACAACACCGGCTGCTTATCCCATAAAATGATGGATGCTTCTTCTATAAAAAAAGGTGGAAAACATCCAATAAAGCACATGTACAAATCACATGGATACGTCTTACCAGACACTCAACAGGACGATGCCTTTAGAGACTTATTCTAATTATTAGGAACCTTGCACATGGTTAGTCTCAAATACAATACAGCATAAGTGATATAGGGTTGTCATGTACACTGCTGATGGGATGGAGATCGCACTATGAGTCCAATAGATAAAGGGAATTTCTCAGCAGGCTTTTGCTACTTCACCTAAGAGTAGCATGTTGTGGCAAAGAGATTCTAAAACTAACCATGTTTAGCTTAGATTACCGAGTGCAGTGGTTCTCATTATCTAAGATATGAGTTTAGTAAAGCTACAGTGTTGCCCTGAAAATAAGGCACTGTCATATTTTTTTGCCCCGGAAAAAGTGCTAGGTCTTTTTTTCGGGGTAGGGCTTATTCTCAGGAAAACATGGTGGGGGGGGGGGGGGGGGGGGGAGTATACTCCCCCAAAGAATACAGATCCCCCTTGCCAGGATCATCATACTTACCAGACTCCGGGTGTCTGCATGGCTCACAGGTCCTCCTGTGATCTCCGGCAGGCGCTCAAAGCAGGTATGCTCCACGCCGTCCACCCCTCCTTCTGACCAACACATACATCAGATTGCACACACAGACACACACTCATGAGATCGCACATACAATCGCCCTCACACTCACCCCATCCGGTGATATCACTTGCTTCCAGCAAGCAGAGGACTCTCTGCTCTCTTGTCTCTATGATGCATTCCACCGCTGGGTCCTCCATGCATTCCACCCGCAGGTCCTGGCACTCCACTGCACTGCGTCCCAGGTCCTTATGCTTCCCAGAAGCAATCAATACCACTGGATGTGGTGAGTGTGTGCGATCTGATGGGTACAATTGTTTGTGATCTGGTGTGTGTGTGTGGGTGTGCATTCCATCGCAGGTACTTGATGCGCTCCACTGCTCCTTGTCGGCGTATGATCGTGGGGTCTTCCTCTTTCTTTTGGGGGTATTCTGCTTTTTATAATGAAGTGTCCTGCAGTATTCTTTAACTTATTTAGCTGCATGGACACTTCATTATTGAAGCGTGAATAGGGTTTATTTTCAGTGTAGGCCTTATATTTAAAGGCCACGTCTCACTAAGCAACATCACTGCTGAGGCACGACTTTTGTGACGTAACAGCGATGTTGCTAGCGATGTTGCTGTGTGTGACATCCAGCAACAACCTGGCCCCTGTTGTGAGGTCGCTGGTTGTTGCTGAATGTCCTGGACCATTTTTTAGTTGTTGCTCTCCCGCTGTGAAGCACACATCGCTGTATGTGACAGCGAGAGAGCAACAACTGAATGTGCAGTGAGCAGGGAGCCGGCTTCTGCGGACGCTGGTAACCAATGTAAATATCGGGTAACCAAGAAGCCCTTTCCTTGGTTACCCGATATTTACCTTCATTACCAGCATCCGCCGCTCTCACGCTATCAGTGCCGGATCCTTGCACACATAGCCAGACTACACATCGGGTAATTAACCCGATGTGTACTGTGGCTAGGAGTGCAGGGAGCCAGCGCTAAGCAGTGTGCACTGGTAACCAAGGTAAATATCGGGTTGTTTACCCGATATTTACCTTAGTTACCAAGCGCAGCATCGCTTCCACGCGTCGCTGCTGGCTGGGCGCTGGTGAGATCTGCCTGTGTAACAGCTCACCAGCAACCCGTGTAGCGACGCTCCAGCGATCCCTGCCAGGTCAGGTTGCTGGTGGGATCGCTGGAGCGTCACTTAGTGTGACGGTACCTTAAGCCTTGCAGAAAACTCCTGCTAGGCCTTATTTTCGGGGAAGGTCTTATTTTCAGGGAAACACTGTAGGAGAGCTGTCCTGCCTACATCAGGCTCTCAATAGAGATTGTGTATTGACTGTGAGGTGTCAATCACAGAAGTGGGCCTGCAACTTTCTAGTCTGCTACTGCTAATCACAGAGTAATAAAGGATTTAGTGTAAGATCAGAGAAGCACAGTTTTTATTCTTTTTTTTTAACCCTTGCAGCATGCTGTCCTACACTTACACTGTAAAATCTTGCTGATATATTCCCTTTAAAAGGGGTATGCTCAAGTTGTCTCATGAGCTACACATGGCTTTCTGGTCTCTTTCACATCCTTGTTGGCGTGCCCTGCTATGTCAGTTCTGGCGAATAGCAGAGCTGTAGTATTAGAACTATAAAGCTCAGCTCTGATGTAACACATTCAGCCATCAGTGGTTTACTCTGGAGTAATTAGGAGACCTGCCTTGAAAGCTGTTGATGGTGGAAGCTGCCGATTTTGAAACATTTATAACCGCTTGTCGGGAGATTGTAGGGAGGATGAGGAAAGTGAACGGATAACTGCTGTTTAGAAATCAATGGGCTGGAAAGAGGTGACTTGTATGTTAGGAGATAACCTTTCTCCTAGAATGTAACTACTACACACTCTAATGAGCAGAGACTAGTGGCCAAGCTCCATGGAAACAAGCTGTACACTATGTAAGCTAAAAGCTCTCGTAGCAGGAGAATGAAATCAGGTTGAAGATGCCAGTCAGTTGTAAAATTTTCTTATTTTTATGCAGTGTAACTTAAGTATTTTAAACCCATTTAAGGCCTCTTTCACACGTCAGTGATTCTGGTATATATGTGCTCGTTTTTATACGTACCAGAATCAAGGACATACGCAGACCCATAATAATAAATTACTGTCTCCGTGCGGCGTATGAGTGTATCCATGTGCTCTGCACGGATATATCTCCGTTTTTTTTCTACATCACTGAAGCCCCATGTACCACACTATGGTGTGATCCGTGAAACACGTACCAGAAAAACAGCGATCGGCGCACATCTCAGCTGATTTTTACAGCTGAGATGTGTGCCTGCCAGGCACAAGCAGAATTGTTATCTGCCCATGCCGTTTAACCCCTTTAATGGTGCTGTCAATATGTGACAGCGCCATTATAAAAGTATCGGCGGTAAACATTTAGTCACCGGCCGATACCGGAAGTCACATGACGTGATCACGTCACTTCCAGTGGTTGTCATGGTAGCACAGGGTCATGTGATGACTCCTGTAGCTCACATGAATTACTTTTAGTTTCACCCGGCCCGGAGCTGGGTGATGCAGAAAATGAGCATATCTGCTGTTTATAGAGGGACTAGTAAAATTTAAATAAAATAAAAAAAAGTTTTAAAAGAAGGGAATTTTGTTTACTTACCGTAAATTCCTTTTCTTCTAGCTCCAATTGGGAGACCCAGACAATTGGGTGTATAGCTTCTGCCTCCGGAGGCCACACAAAGTATTAGGCTGTGTGCACACGATGCGTTTTTTACCGCGGAAACGCTGCGTTTTGAACCGCAGCGTTTCAGTGGCAAATTGCATGCGTTCAGCTTTCCCAGCAAAGTGTATGGGAAAGCTGAAAAATCAGTGCACATGCTGCGTTTCTTTCCGCAGCGTTTTGGATGCCAAAAATCGGTGCGGAAAGAAAAGCAGCATGTCACTTCTTTTGTGCGTTGTGGCTGCGTTCTCTCCCCCATTGAAATCAATGATGTGGGGTCAGAACGCAGCCACAACGCATGGACCTGCTTTTTTGTTGCGGTCCGCGGCCTTTGTCGGCACGCCAGAACGCAGGCATTTACCTGGAAGTGAGGTCAAGAGGCTTCCTGTTGACCTCACTTCCTGGCAAAGCCCCCGGTGTCGCCAAAGTGCCCGCCCCGACCCCCGACCCCCCTCCCGAAAATCCAACATGGCCGCGCGCACAGTAGCGCATCGGCCGCCCTGCTCCTATGATTTCTGTCGCATGTGCAATAACACATGCGACAGAAAACTGTTCCCCAGGCCCTGCCCGGTGACCCCAATTCCCCCCGGTGTCATACATACCTGTCCGGTCGCAGCGCTGATCCCCCGCGGCCCCCTCCTCCTTCACAGTGCACGCTGGCCGGTCACATGAGCAGAGCAGCTGACAGCCAGCACTGTGTTCAGAGAGCTGTGCTGGCTGCTCGCACTCTGCAGCTGTGACCCGGGGAGAGTGGGTGCAGATTTTTGCACCCACTCTCCTCAAATGGAGGGTCTGCCCTCCTAGAAAATGGGGGATACGTTTCCTGAACGTGCCCCCATATTCTAGAAGGTCCAGAGGCGACGTGGGACATCCATATGGATTTCTGCGGACCCATTTTTTTTATTAAATTGGAGAACAAGGGAATGATTTGGGGAGTGTTTTTTCTAATAAAACATTTTTTGTTGTCTTTTTTTGCTTTTGTTTACTGTCAATTAGTTATGTCGGGTGTCTGATAGACGCCGTGACATCACTAATTGCTGGGCTTGATGCCAGGTGACATTACACATCTGGTATCAACCCCATTTATTACCCCGTTAGCCAACGCACCAGGGCGCGGGGTGAGTTGGGGCGAAGCGCCAGGATTGGCGCATCTAATGGATGCGCCACTTCTGGGGCGGCTGCGGCCTGCTATTTTTAGGCTGGGAAGAGTCCAATAACCATGGCTCTTCCCACCCTGAGAATACCAGACCCCAGCTGTCAGCTTCACCTTGGCTGGTGATCTAATTTGGGGGGACCCCACGTTATTTTTTTTTTATTCTTTATTTATAAATAAAAAAAAAAACATGGGGAGCCCTCCAAATTGATCACCAGACAAGATGAAGCTGCCAGCTGTGGTTTGCAGGCTACAGCTGTCTGCTTTACCCTGACTGGCTATCAAAAATAGGGGGGACCCCACGCCATTTTTTTCATTTTTTTTTTTTTTTTTTTTATTGGATAAATACTAAGCTAGGCACCCTTTAGTGCCACATGAAAGGTACTAAAGGTGCCAGCTTAGAATATGCAGGCGGGGGTAGGACGTTCTATATATTTGACATCCCTTCATCCATTGACGCTTTTTAGGCTGTGTGTCCACAATCAGGGTTTGCAGCGTTATGGGCGCTGAGTGTTTTCCCTGCGTCCATAACGCTGCGTTGTGCAGTAGAAGCACAGTGGAAGGATTTTTGGAGATCCCATGCCCACTGTGCTTCTTTTCTCCGCAGCATAAACTGACCGGTAGCGTGGCTTCCCGAGCCTCAGCATGTCAATTTATGCTGCGGAGACGAGAGTGTTCTCTGCAGGTAGCATAGAGCTCCACAGCAGCCTGAACCCAAATCGTGGGCATGGGCAGCTGCAGGAAGGCTGGCACTGTGTACTAGACGCCGTGTCGCTGGATCATGGCCACATAGCCTTAGGCCCCTTTCACACGTCAGTGATTCTGGGACGTTTGTGCTTTTTTTTAAACGTACCAGGATCACTGACATACGCAGACCCATTATAATGAATGGGTCTGCTCACACGTCAGTGATTTTTCACTGCACGTGTCTCCATGCGGCGTACCCGCGTGTGCGTGATTGCCGCACGGAGACATGTCCATTTTTTTCTGGCATCACTGATGACCCACGGACCACGCAGTGGTGTGATCCGTGAAACACGTGCCAGAAAAAAACGTGCTTTTAAAATAAAAAACATTTTAACTCACCCGGCTCCAGCGATGTCCTCTGCAGCCCGTCCTCCCTGTTCCTTCTGTGCCGGCTCATTATTGTCGCGCATATTCATGATGCACGACACAGCCGACCCGGAAGCAGCTGCTGCGGGGGTCAGCGCCGGCCGGATGCTGCACCGCGGGAGCGATCAGCACCATGGAGAGCGGGAGCGGGTGCAGGTGAGTTAATCTCTAAGTGCAATCACGGGCCACGGAGAACGGAGCCCGGATTGCACTTAGACAACCCACGTGTGCCGTGATTCACGGCACACGGAGGGACATGTGCGTGTTTTACACGCCAGTGAAAAACGTCAGTGTTTTTCACTGACATGTGAAGCGGGCCTAAAAGTGAGAATATTGTTGCTACAGCAACATTTTGGGTGAAGTAGCTGTGGATTCAAAATGCTTAATATACTCCTGAATAAAATCCTTGATGGGTGCAGATTCCAAAATGGGGTCACTTGTGGGGGTTTTCTGACGTATAGGTACCTAAGGGGCTTGGTGCGCGAAGTTTATTTCAACTTTTCCAAAATTCAAATGGTGCTCCTTCCATTCCAAGCCCTCCCATTTATCCAAACAGAATGTGGAGAAGGAAATGACATCACAGGTTTTTTTTTCCAAAGGTCTGTGTTCAACCAACTTTATTATCACTGACAAGTCTTAAAAAACGCACCTAAAAAAACGCATGAAAAACGCATGAAAAACGCATGAAAAACGCATGAAAAACGCATGCGTTTTCGATGCGTTGTTTCTCAAAAAGCATTGTTTACAATTCTCCCCTCTGCCAGAGGGTGCGTTTTTTTCCGCGCGGAAAAAAAAGCAACGTGTGCACATACCCTTACACTTAAAAGTGTAAAGCCCCTCCCCTTCTGCCTATACACCCCCCCGTGCATCACGGGCTCCTCAGTTTTGGTGCAAAAGCAGGAAGGAGGAAACTTATAAATTGGTCTAAAGTAAATTCAATCCGAAGGAAGTTCGGAAAACTGAAAACCATTCAACATGAACAACATGTGTACACAAAGAACAACAGCCCGAAGGGAACAGGGGCGGGTGCTGGGTCTCCCAATTGGAGCTAGAAGAAAAGGAATTTACGGTAAGTAAACAAAATTCCCTTCTTTGTCGCTCCATTGGGAGACCCAGACAATTGGGACGTCCAAAAGCAGTCCCTGGGTGGGTAAAATAATACCTCGTAATAGAGCCGTAAAACGGCCCCTTCCTACAGGTGGGCAACCGCCGCCTGAAGGACTCGCCTACCTAGGCTGGCATCTGCCGAAGCATAGGTATGCACCCGATAGTGTTTCGTGAAAGTGTGCAGGCTCGACCAGGTAGCCGCCTGACACACCTGCTGAGCCGTAGCCTGGTGCCGCAAAGCCCAGGACGCCCCCACGGCTCTGGTAGAATGGGCCTTCAGCCCTGAGGGAACCGGAAGCCCAGACGAACGGTAGGCTTCGAGAATTGGTTCCTTGATCCACCGAGCCAGGGTTGATTTGGAAGCCTGTGACCCTTTACGCTGGCCAGTGACAAGGACAAAGAGTGCATCCGAGCGGCGCAGGGGAGCCGTACGAGAAATGTAGAGTCTGAGTGCTCTCACCAGATCTAACAAGTGCAAATCCTTTTCACATTGGTGAACTGGATGAGGACAAAAAGAGGGTAAGGAGATATACTGATTGAGATGAAAGGGGGATACCACCTTAGGGAGAAATTCCGGAACCGGACGCAGAACCACCTTGTCCTGGTGAAACACCAGGAAAGGGGCTTTGCATGACAGCGCTGCTAGCTCAGACACTCTCCGAAGTGATGTGACTGCTACTAGGAAGACCACTTTCTGCGAAAGGCGTGAAAGAGAAATATCCTTCATTGGCTCGAAAGGTGGTTTCTGAAGAGCCATCAGCACCCTGTTCAGATCCCAGGGTTCTAACGGACGCTTGTAAGGAGGGACTATGTGACAAACCCCCTGCAGGAACGTGCGTACCTGTGGAAGTCTGGCTAGGCGCTTCTGAAAAAAACACAGAGAGCGCTGAGACTTGTCCCTTAAGGGAGCCGAGCGACAAACCCTTTTCCAATCCGGATTGAAGGAAGGAAAGAAAAGTGGGCAAGGCAAATGGCCAGGGAGTAAAACCCTGATCAGAGCACCAGGATAAGAATATCCTCCACGTCCTGTGGTAGATCTTGGCGGACGTTGGTTTCCTAGCCTGTCTCATAGTGGCAATGACCTCTTGAGATAACCCTGAAGACGCTAGGATCCAGGACTCAATGGCCACACAGTCAGGTTGAGGGCCGCAGAATTCAGATGGAAAAATGGCCCTTGAGACAGTAAGTCTGGTCGGTCTGGTAGTGCCCACGGTTGGCCCACCGTGAGATGCCACAGATCCGGGTACCACGACCTCCTCGGCCAGTCTGGAGCGACGAGGATGGCGCGGCGGCAGTCGGACCTGATCTTGCGTAACACTCTGGGCAGCAGTGCCAGAGGAGGGAACACATAAGGCAGTTGAAACTGCGACCAATCCTGAACTAAGGCGTCTGCCGCCAGAGCTCTGTGATCTTGAGACCGTGCCATGAATGCCGGGACCTTGTTGTTGTGCCGGGACGCCATTAGGTCGACGTCCGGCATCCCCCAGCGGCAACAGATCTCTTGAAACACGTCCGGGTGAAGGGACCATTCCCCTGCGTCCATGCCCTGGCGACTGAGAAAGTCTGCTTCCCAGTTTTCTACGCCCAAGATGTGAACTGCGGATATGGTGGAGGCTGTGGCTTCCACCCACAGCAGAATCCGCCGGACTTCCTGGAAGGCTTGCCGACTGCGTGTTCCGCCTTGGTGGTTGATGTATGCCACCGCGGTGGAGTTGTCCGACTGAATTCGGATCTGCTTGCCTTCCAGCCACGGCTGGAACGCCTTTAGGGCAAGATACACTGCCCTTATCTCCAGAACATTGATCTGAAGGGAGGACTCTGGCTGAGTCCAGGTACCCTGAGCCCTGTGGTGGAGAAAGACCGCTCCCCACCCTGATAGACTCGCGTCCGTCGTGACCACCGCCCAGGATGGGGGTAGGAAGGATTTCCCCTTCGACAATGAAGTGGGAAGAAGCCACCACCGAAGGGAGGCTTTGGCTGCCTGAGAAAGGGAGACGTTCCTGTCGAGGGACGTCGACTTCCCGTCCCATTTGCGGAGAATGTCCCATTGAAGTGGACGCAGATGAAAGTGCGCAAAAGGAACTGCCTCCATTGCTGCTACCATCTTCCCTAGGAAGTGCATGAGGCGCCTCAAGGGGTGTGACTGGCCTTGAATGAGAGATTGCACCCCTGTCTGTAGTGAACGCTGTTTGTCCAGCGGAAGCTTCACTATCGCTGAGAGAGTATGAAACTCCATGCCCAGATATGTCAGTGATTGGGCCGGTGTCAGATTTGACTTTGGGAAATTGATGATCCACCCGAATCTCTGGAGAGTCTCCAGAGCAATGTTCAGGCTGTGTTGGCATGCCACTTGAGAGGGTGCCTTGACAAGCAGATCGTCTAAGTAAGGGATCACCGAGTGTCCCTGAGAGTGTAGGACTGCTACTACTGTTGCCATGACCTTGGTGAAGACCCGTGGGGCTGTCGCCAGGCCGAAAGGCAGTGCCACGAACTGAAGGTGTTCGTCCCCTATGGCGAAACGCAGGAAGCGCTGATGCTCTGGTGCAATCGGTACGTGGAGATAAGCATCTTTGATGTCGATTGATGCTAGGAAATCTCCTTGGGACATTGAGGCGATGACGGAGCGGAGCGATTCCATCCGGAACCGCCTGGTTTTTACGTGTTTGTTGAGCAGTTTTAGGTCCAGAACAGGACGGAAAGGTCCGTCCTTTTTTTTTTTTTTTTTTGGCACCACAAACAAGTTGGAGTAAAAACCGTGACCCTGTTGCTGAAGAGGAACAGGGATCACCACTCCTTCTGCCTTCAGAGTGCACACCGCCTGAAGAAGAGCATCGGCTCGCTCGGGGGGCGGAGATGTTCTGAAGAAACGAGTCGGAGGACGAGAGCTGAACTCTATCCTGTAACTGTGAGACAGAATGTCTCTCACCCATCGGTCTTGGACATGTGGCAGCCAGGCGTCGCAAAAGCGGGAGAGCCTGCCACCGACCGAGGATGTGGTGTGAAGAGGCCGAAAGTCATGAGGAGGCCGCTTTGGGAGCGGTTCCTCCGGCGGTCTTTTTAGGACGTGACTTAGACCGCCATGAATCGGAGTCCCTCTGACCCTTCTGTGGCCTGTTGGGCGAGGAGAATTGAGACCTGCCCGCGGGCCGAAAGGACCGAAAACTCGATTGTACCTTCCGTTGTTGAGGTCTGTTTGGTTTGGACTGGGGTAAGGATGAGTCCTTTCCCTTGGATTGTTTAATGATTTCATCCAATCGCTCACCAAACAGGCGGTCGCCAGAAAATGGCAAACCGGTTAAGAACTTTTTGGAAGCAGAGTCTGCCTTCCATTCACGTAGCCACATGGCCCTGCGGACTGCCACCGAATTGGCGGAAGCTACCGCCGTACGGCTCGCAGAGTCCAGGACAGCATTAATGGCGTAGGACGCAAACGCCGACGCCTGAGAGGTTAAGGACACCACCTGCG
>NC_134354.1:528671249-528693749 GCF_048569485.1 Anomaloglossus baeobatrachus
CTGGGTTTCCTCCTTCTTAATGCTTTGCCAGGCCTTTACAGCCGCAGCCTTTAGGTCTTGCTTGTTTGTGGGTCTTTCCGTCTTAAGTCTGGATTTGAGCGAGTGAAATGCATGCTCAATTGGGGTAAGAGCTGGTGATTGACTTGGCCATTGCAAAAGGTTCCACTTTTTTGCACTCATGAACTCCTGGGTAGCTTTGGCTGTATGCTTGGGGTCATTGTCCATCTGTACTATGAAGCGCCGTCCGATCAACTTTGCGGCATTTGGCTGAATCTGGCTGAAGGCTGAAAGTATATCCCGGTACACTTCAGAATTCATCCGGCTACTCTTGTCTGCTGTTATGTCATCAATAAACACAAGTGACCCAGTGCCATTGAAAGCCATGCATGCCCATGCCATCACGTTGCCTCCACCATGTTTTACAGAGGATGTGGTGTGCCTTGGATCATGTGCCGTTCCCTTTCTTCTCCAAACTTTTTTCTTCCCATCATTCTGGTACAGGTTGATCTTTGTCTCATCTGTCCATAGAATACTTTTCCAGAACTGAGCTGGCTTCATGAGGTGTTTTTCAGCAAATTTAACTCTGGCCTGTCTATTTTTGGAATTGATGAATGGTTTGCATCCAGATGTGAACCCTTTGTATTTACTTTCATGGAGTCTTCTCTTTACTGTTGACTTAGAGACAGATACACCTACTTCACTGAGAGTGTTCTGGACTTCAGTTGATGTTGTGAACGGGTTCTTCTTCACCAAAGAAAGTATGCGGCGAGCATCCACCACTGTTGTCATCCGTGGACGCCCAGGCCTTTTTGAGTTCCCAAGCTCACTAGTCAATTCCTTTTTTCTCAGAATGTACCCGACTGTTGATTTTGCTACTCCAAGCATGTCTGCTATCTCTCTGATGGATTTTTTCTTTTGTTTCAGCCTCAGAATGTTCTGCTTCACCTCAATTGAGAGTTCCTTAGACCACATGTTGTCTGGTCACAGCAACAGCTTCCAAATGCAAAACCACACACCTGTAATCAACCCCAGACCTTTTAACTACTTCATTGATTACAGGTTAACGAGGGAGAAGCCTTCAGAGTTAATTGCAGCCCTTAGAGTCCCTTGTCCAATTACTTTTGGTCCCTTGAAAAAGAGGAGGCTATGCATTACAGAGCTATGATTCCTAAACCCTTTCTCCGATTTGGATGTGAAAACTCTCATATTGCAGCTGGGAGTGTGCACTTTCAGCCCATATTATATATATAATTGTATTTCTGAACATGTTTTTGTAAACAGCTAAAATAACAAAACTTGTGTCACTGTCCAAATAATTCTGGACCTAACTGTATATATATATATATATATATATATATATATATATATAATAAATAGAATAGAATAGAATAGAATATATATATATATATATATATATATATATATATATATATATATATATATATATATATATATATACATATATATATATATATATATATATACATATATATACATATACATATACATACATATATATATATATATATATATTCTGAGCATGTGTGGCTCAGAACTACATCCAATGTGGCCCAAATGTGAGTACTAGACACATGGCTGTACCAGCAATAGATGGTGCACTATTTTGGTCTTCAGGCTAGAATTGATGGAATTCGAGGACCCATGCAGAGCTTACAGAGACAACGAGCTCCCAAACAAGAAAATCCTTCCAGGAATCATTAGTCACAAAGGGCGCCATGACCCTAAAACACATTTACTGATTCTAAAACTTGGTCTTCCTAACAAAACAGTTGTTCTACAGTTGCGTATATTGTAGCAGGAAGAATAAACTGTTCTGGAGTGAAGGGCAAAATGTTCAAAATGAGGAGGAGAATGCAACCAACTGTACGGCAAAACGGAGTTTGTTCCAAAGATGATAGAAGACCAGCAGAGCGAGAATGACAGGTTTATCTTTCATAGAGACTGCTTGTACGTCATCTGTTTAGCTCCATCAATCCCTATATGAGGGACAAATGTGCCAAGCGACGTGGTACACCATAACAGATAAACGGTCAAAAATGTGTGTGAGTGATCAAGTCCTGGAATTCATTGTCCGATGACCTGACAGTATTTTATCTTGAGCCCTAATCCTAGTTAAGAAATAAATGTTACATTTTTTTTTACCTGACTAGAGGGATGTTATGGCAGGGGTGATCAAGAGCATGATTAGGAAATTGGTGAAGGATTTAGTGGAATTGATTGATAAATTTGATTTTGTTTCTTCACTAGTAAATTACAAAACCAAACCAAACATGTCATTTGACTAGGGGGATGACATGGGGGAGGTCTCGGGTGGGTAACGGGGCAATTAAGATATTGGGGAAGGATTTATTTGAATCTAGATAGAAAATGGACTTTATTCTTTCCTGAAGCACTTGTAGTATATCTCGCTATTCTCCCAGAACAACTACAAAAGGGAGAGAAATCGGGGCGTGGCCTGGACCTCATGTAGAGAGGAAGCAGCACAGGTGAGCTCCTGCCTGGATCCGCAAATATCCTGCACACCAGACTTTCTAGCAGGCGATACCGACCCTGGAGGGCTGCAATATTACTTTAATACCCGGAGAAGCGAGAACCGCCGAGATATGCTGGCCTGCAGCACTAAAAAAGACAGACACTCAGGAGCGCGTCTCTGCAGAATCCAACATGGCGCCGCCGGCGTCCACGCCGTCCCGTGGTGGAGCAGCGGGCAGGCTGGAACGGTTTGCCAGAATGGCCCCTGGCACAGAGCTTACCTCCAACGAGACATCCGATGGTGGCGCTGATCGGGCCCTGGAGCAGGGAAACTATATACCCGACGGGGGGACAGTGAGTACCCTGGGCCCTGTGTGCTCAGTAACACAGGATCTGCAGACACTGAGGCCTATGTCGGCAGATGGAGGAAGGGAAGATATGGAGCAGCCAGGATATGTTTCCACTGAACCCACACTAAGATATTCTGACAGCAATTAACTCTTGCAATACCACATAGGCCACTCTAAGCAGCCAGATGGGAACTGTCACTTTGGATATAGCCTGTATTAAACATGAGCTGCAGGGGGTAACAGTCAGAGTGGGGGAGCTGGAGGAGCGTTGAGTGTAACGGAGGATAAATTACCACCAATGTCACGAGAGCTGGGAAAGGCCACGCAAAATATCTCCACACTGCTAAACAAGGTGGACGACTTAGAGAACCGCTCCCGCAGAAGTAATTTGCGACTGGTGTGGGTCCCAGAGAGAATGGAGGGTAATGACCCACTGAATTTCTTTGAAAAATGGCTCAAAGATACCATGGGAAAGGATATACTATCCCCTTCTTCACTATTGAGAGGGCGCACAGGGTTCCTATGCGTGCCCCCCAGCCGGGAGCACCCCCACGTCTTATTCTGATTAAACTACTGCACTTTAAAGATAGAGACACTACTCTACGCAGAGCCAGAGATAAAGAACTTGCAATTGATGGGAAGAAAATCTCAATCTTTCCTGATTTCTCCATGGAGGTACAACGTAAAAGGGCGCAATTTATTGAGATCAAAAAACGTCTGCGCAATATACAAGTGCCATACTCCATGATGTACCCTGCTAAGCTGCGAATCGCTGCGAATGGAGAGACTCATTTTTTTGATACGCTGGGGGAGGCACTATCTTGGCTGGATATCAACGAGAGGTCCCAGAGGAGGAAGAATACTTGAGGTTTCCCCTTTTTGCCGCCAGGTGTTGGTTTTGTCTAAGACACTATGCTGGTGTACTTATTACTGTTCAATACATTTAGGATCCAGGACAAGAGATGGCTGGTTCATTGTGGACACTCCCTACAGTAGTGAACTGTGGAACCCCCTCCCTGCATGGACTTGGGGCGTGTTTTTAGCCCTGATTCTCTCTATTTGGGAGAAATGTGCAAGTTACACTTGTTTTTAAGGGCAGGGGCACTGTACACTGGTATGCAGGGCCTTATCTCCATCCTTGTTTTTTTTGTTTCCTGTTATATGATGCAATTTGTCTGTGAAGTGTGGTGTGCCTCAGTCATGTCGCTCAACCTAAAGCTCTTGAGAATTGGTGGAGATTGCCTCTCTCCTCCAGTTTTGAAATATCCGCCCGGCTCATATCTTAGTCTACGCTTATGGCGACATTCTTAAATATTATAGCGTGGAATGTTAGAGGGCTCGGGGATGCGAATAAGAGATGCGCTATATTTACTCACTTACAGAAATTTTTCCTGGCTATTTTATGTCTATCCGAGACCCACATGGTTAGGGATAACGTTTATTGGCTGAGGAAGGGATGGCACATGAATATCATTCCACATATTCGACCCATGCACGGGGTGCGAGTGTGCTGGTGCACAAATCCATGCCGTTCTCATGTACCAAATCAGTGATTGACCCTGGGGGCAGATTTGTCTGTCTACTCTGCACGCTGTATAGCATACAATTTATTCTGGTTGCGATATATATCCCACCACCGTATTCAGTCGAACCGGTAAAAAGGATATTGTCTATTTTAGATTCCCTTCCTCCTGCGCCGACTCATGATAGATTTTAATAACTATTTACATCCCTATCTAGATAAACTACACTCGGGGAACATATTGGCGAATGCTGCCCCAACTTCATTTGCTAGAATGCTGACAGAGCTGGGTATGGTAGACCTTTGGCGTGCCCAACACCCCACAACCAAACAATTCTCCTGCTACTCTAGCTCCCATCACACTATGTCACGGATAGACTTGGCTATTGGGAACACACTTATGACCTCATATATACAACAGGTGGCCTACCTGCCTAGAAGCGTATCTGATCACTCACCACTACATGTTACGCTTTCATGGGGGAACCCCTTCACCCTGTCCAGACCTATCTGGAAACTTAACCCCTTCTGGATCCAGCTCATAGGGGGATCTTTACATGATAATATTATGGAATACTTTCAACATAATGAGTGCTCTGCGCCATCATACATAGTCTGGGACTCTATGAAAGCCGTAGTGAGGGGCATCTATATTAGAGAAATATGCATACGTAAAAACTAAAACAGACGCTACACCCAAAATCTGATTCAGGAGGTATCTGTTGCAGAGGCTGCAGTGGTGATCAACCCGACAGAGGAAACTAAAAACACTCTAGAGAAAGCACAAATGTCACTCAAAGAAAACCTCATGTCGATGGCAGCAAATAAACGATACTTCCTCAAACAGAAATATTTCATGGAGGGAGAGGGAGTAGGGCACTTATTGGCCACGGTCAATAGGGCGCAGGAAGGATCTTCTTACCTAGGCTGAAGATGGAATCGGGTGACCTTTTAACGGAAAGTGAGGAAATAGTGAGGGAAATAAAGAGGTATTATATGCGACTGTACACGTCAGACTGTGACCTTACGGAAACCGCTGTGGAACAGTACTTGGAGGATCTCTCTCTCCCCACACTGACTGACGAAGATAGGGATTTGTTGGATCGGGACATCCTGTTGGAAGAGTTGGAGGAAGAACTTGGCCAGACACAAAATGAAAAAGCTCCGGGAATGGATGGCCTGCCTAGTGAGTTTTATAAAACTTATACACCCTTACTGCTACCTAAACTACTTAAAGTATTTGAAGAATCTGAAAGGCAGAGGGTCCTCCCGCCCTCTATGGGGGAAGCTTTAATAGTCTTAATATTAAAACCCGGAAAAGATCCAGAGATACCGGATTCGCATTGCCCAATCTCTCTCTTACAAACAGATGTTAAATTACTGGCCAAGGTGCTCGCCAATAGGATGTCCCGAGTTATCTCATCTATTGTACAGAATGATAAAACAGGATTTATTCCATGTAGAGCCACATCTATGAACCTCAGAAAATTATATTTGGTGATTCAACATAGTTCTGAGCAGCCAGGGGAAAGGGCAATTTTGTCCTTGGACGCCGCTAAGGCGTTCGATAGCCTAGAATGGGGGTATTTGTGGGATGTACTTCGCAAAATGGGTTTTGGACATAGATTTATAACTTGGGTGAAGCTACTATACGACTCACCGGTGGCGAAGGTAAGGGTTAATGGCAGGGTCTCTGAGTGTTTTCCTCTTGGAAGAGGTACTAGACAGGGGTGCCCGCTTTTGCCCTTGTGATTTGCTACTGCAGTGGAGCCGTTGGCAGTGGCAATACGAAAGTCCAGGGAGGTAGTGGGATTTAGGTGTGGCGCAGAAGATATCATTATACGCAGATGACCTACTCTTATATCTAGACAGGGTACATTCCTCGATTTTGCCGGCAATGGATATCATTCAAGAATTTGGGCGGCGGTCTGGCCTTCGAATTAACTGGTCCAAGTCGGCTTTAACGCCGTTAGACCCCCTCCCGATGGATTTCTCGGACTTGCAGATCCCAGTTCCTGTGGTCCGAGAAGTTAAATATTTGGGAGTAACTGTTAGCCCAATTCCGAAGGATTTCCGGGCTCTGAATCTGGAACCCCTGTTGCAGCAGTTTAGAGCAAAGGTACATAACCTGGTGCCGCTTTCCGTTATCAAATATTGGTAGATCTAACTTAATAAAAATGGTAATGATGCCACAACTATTATACCTTATACATAACTCTAAAAGTGTGGATATGTAGGGAATTTTTTGCCAAAATTAATACACTATTATGGGAACTCATCTGGAAGAAAAAACAGGCTAGGATTCGATTGGAAGTGCCAAGCTGCCGGTTGGATATGGGACAAAAACAGATAAATGGGGCATGATATCCCACGTTCGCTATGATATTCAGGGTATGGGAAAGGGGTAAGTCTCTTTTGGGGATAAATGGGCCTACGGAGTTCTGGCCACTGTGGCGGAATCCGGACTTGCCAGAAATTAAAAAAATTTGTGGGGTTCGGAGGATGGGAAGACAAGGGGATCCATTTAGTGTCACAAATACTACAAAATAGTACTCTTAAGAGATTTGAACAATTGAGAATGGAGTTTCACCTCCCGCATATCGTTTTATCAATACTTACAGCTGAGCCATGCACTGAACAGACAGAGGAGGACAAACCCGGTGATAGTGACACATAATCAAACATTACATATGTTACTTAAATCTGAACCCTCTAAAGGTCTAATCTCGGAATTATACAAAAAATTACTACCTTCCCATTGATTGTTAAAACCAAATGGGAACGGGATGTTGGCCCCTTGACAGAAGACCAGTGGTCCGACATTCTAGAACAGGTCCCTAAGCTGGCGGTCTCTGAGTGCCAAAGGCTGTCTCAAATATATCTTATCCACAGGGTATGTAACACTCCCACTCTACTATTTAGGATGGGACTTAGATCAAATGCACAATGTGTTAGGTGTGGACAGGATGATGCCCATTTGATACAGGTTATGTGGGAATGTGGACACATTGGTGATTTCTGGAAACAAACCCTGGGACTCATAGACCAAATATATCATATCACAATACAACCGTCGCCTCGTCTATGTTTGTTGAGTCTGTGGGAGGGAGAAGTGGACCCGGACTCCCCAACAGCCCTGGGAATAGCCCGTATCCTGTACCAAGCAAGAAAGCTACTAGCATATCACCGGTTAGATCCTCTGCCACCAACATTACTGGAGCTTAAAAACAAATTAAATAATGTCATAAGATTAGAAAGGGGAGCTTATTTAAAAAGAAAAAACATTGAGAAAGTTTTACAAAATTTTGCAGCCATGGATGGAGTTGCCGGGCCTACCCTCCAGTGCACTGGTTCAGGATGCAATGCTGGACAAGTTACTGTTGTGCTTGCAATGAATGAAATGTGTGGGGAATAAAACTAAAACTATTTTTTTCCGTGGCGAACTGGACTTTAAGTGATGTTGTGGGAGGGGCCGGAAGGGTTTGATTGATGACTGCACGGAGAGAGAGGTAGGAGGGTATGGAGCGACACGTGTATGTGGAGCGACACGGCTGATGGAGGAGGCTTTTCTCTTAGACTGAGACATTATTGCATAATTTAAGTTTTGTTTATCTGTGGAGCCACGCGGTTTGCAGGCTCATTTTTTACAATATGACTGTGATTTGAAAATCTTATTATTAGATATATATATATATATATATATATATATATATATATATATACACATACACACACACACACACACAGAGGAAGAACTTGATTTACATACAACATGTGCTTATTTGATGTATCCTGTTCTTAGCCATGAGAAGTGATATATTCTCTCTGTATTGATTTCTAACTGTTTAATAAAAAAGATCTCATTTAAAAACAAGAGGGAGAGAAAACAGGCACACCCAAGTACTCCCAATATTTTCTAAAGGTTGAGGATTTGAATACTGTAATAGGGTCTTTCACAGTGTACAAATGTCAGGAACCAAATAAATTGGTTCATGACAGTTGCTGGAGGCAGATCCTGTCAGGTGCACAGTGCATGCACCCGCTATTTTGTACCTGGAAGAAGAGAAGGTAGGTGAGATGGGAGAACTTTTCCCAGGACAGAGGTAGCGTTGTGGGACCTTTTCGCTCTCTTCTGACATATTTGGTCATGTCAGATGAGAGAAATGATTTTTACAGCGGATCATATTTTCTGGTGTAAACAATCACGGTTATTCTTTAAATAACGGAGCTCACGTGATCGGGGACTGTAAAAACCGGATCCGATCGTGTTGTCCAGGGTCTCAACTACACCTGGTAGCTGAAACCCCAGAGATTTTCAGACACTGTAACAGCGAACCCTGCACTACACACATACAAAGCTTGGCGAAATTTTCATAGCACCAGTGCTGTAGTTGTGTGGATAGTTGCATTACAGAGCACAGTATTAAAGTCACTACATAGTGTTCAGATTGATCATATAAATTAAAAAGGGAAGGGGTTGTGTTTTGTTTTTTTTTTTTTAAATATTTGTATTAACCCCTTCACGGCCGGCCGATTTTGCGCTTTCCGAGTTTTTTTTGCCATTTTTCTTTCGAGAGCTGTAACTTTATTTTTATATCAATTGGGGCTTGTTTTTTGCGGAACGAGTTGTACTTTTAAATGAAGCTAAGTTTTACCCTATAGTGTAGTGGAAAGTAGGCAAAAAAAATTCCAAATGTGCAAAAATCGCAAAAAAAAGTAAGATTGCACAATTGTTTTTGAGATATTTAATTCACTGTGTTCACTAAATGGTAAAACTGATGTGTCCATATGATGCATCAGGTCGGGGTGAGTTTGTAGACATCAAACATGTTTACTTTTATCTAAGGGGTAAAAAAAAAACAAAGAAAAAAAAACAAAAAACAAAAACACGAAAAATAAAAATAAACAAGTTTGTCCAAAAAAAGTGCCGGACTTTTTGCACTGTTTTACGCGACCTGTAGCATTCTCCTCACGACCTGGGTCCCAGCGACTGCTTATTTTTTGCGTCTCGAGCTGACGTTTTTAATGGTACTATTTTTGTGCAGATGCTATGTTTTGATCGTGTGTTATTGCATTTTGTGCAACTATTTGCCATGACCAAAAAACGTAATTTTGGCATTTGTAATTTTTTTGCCGCTACGCCGTTTACCGATCAGATTAACCCCATAGCGACGGCCTAACGTCTCAAGACGTCGGAAAAACAGGGTACTTATTCTGTTCCGACGTCTTGAGACGTCAGGCCGGAAAAAGCTTGTAGCGCCCCCCAGTGACGAAAAATCTCGGGGGTTTCAGCTACCGGAGGTAGCTGAGACCCCCAAGATTATGAATCGGGGTGTTTTTTTTGGACCCCGTTAATGCGATCGCCGGTATACACCGTATACCGGCGACAACATTAAAAAAAAAAAAATGGCCGGTAAAATTGATTTATTTCTCATCTGACGTGATCAAACATGTCAGATGAGAAATAAATATAATCCTCTAGTGCCCCCAAAGCCCCCGGTACCGGAGAGTCCCCCCACCACCCCTACCCCCCCTCCGGAAAATCCAAGATGGCGCCGACGCGCGCTGAAAACTGCCGCCGCCGCCGGCTCTGCATTCATTTCCCTCCGATCTGAAATGATCAAACATTTCAGATCGGAGGGAAATGTCCTCCCCCTGACCCCTCCTCCGGTACACCGGAGATCTCTGGTCCCCGGAGCCCCCTCCGGTTCTCCAGAGCCGCCTCCCCCCTCCCCCCTCCGGAGCGTGGAAAATGGCGGCCGCATTCATCCTACTCTTTCTGCCGCATGTGACACGTCACATGTGGCAGAAAGTTGTCCCCAGGTTCCCCCGTCACCCCCCGTCACCCCCCCCCCAGCCCCCGGTCATACGTTACCTGTCTGCTGGTGCTCCGGCCCCGCGATCACGCCGCCTCCTTCTCTTGAATGCTGGCGGCGCATGCGCAGACAGCGGCTGTCAGCTGGATCCCTGCAAGCAGGGATCCTGCTGACGTCGCTGATGCACAGGCTCCACTGTGGACCGGGGGAGGGTGAGTGCAGTGATCTGCAGCCACACTCCTCACATGGAGAGGCTGCTGTTCCAGAAAATGGGGGGTACGTTCTGTGAGCGTGCCCCTCATATTCTGGAATGAGGTTACTGCAGGTCACTCTGCCCTAGGTTGGACCGGGGCAGTGTGAGTGCAGTATTCTCAGATTACTGCACCCACACTGCTCATGGAGAGCTTGCTCTTCCAGAAAATGGGGGATACGTTCCCTGAACGTGCCCCCCATATTCTAGAAGATCCAGAGACGGCGTGGGACCTCAAAAATGGATTACAGCGACCGAAATTTATTTATTTACAATAAATTGGTAAAAGAGGAATGTTTCGGGGAGTTTTTTTTCAAATAAATTTTTTTTTTGTCTTTATTTTTTTCTATTTCTTGACTGGGTTAGTGATGTCGGGTATCTGTTCAGATGCCGTGACATCACTAACCCCAGGGCTTGATGCCAGGTGACATTACAGCTGGTATCAACCCCATATATTACCCCGTCTGCCACCGCACCAGGGCGCGGGATGAGCTGGAGCGAAGCGCCAGGATTGGCGCATCTAATGGATGCGCCACTTCTGGGGCGGCTGCGGCCTGCTATTTTTAGGCTGGGAAGAGTCCAATAACCATGGCTCTTCCCACCCTGAGAATACCAGACCCCAGCTGTCTGCTTCACCTTGGCTGGTGATCTAATTTGGGGGGACCCCACGTTTTTTTTTTTTTTTTTTTTAAAAAACGCCTGGGGAGCCCTCCAAATTGATCACCAGCCAAGGTGAAGCTGTCAGCTGTGGTTTGCAGGCTACAGCTGTCTGCTTTACCCTAGCTGGCTATCAAAAATAGGGGGGACCCCACGTCGTTTATTTTAATTAATTTTTTGGGGGGCTAAATACAAGGCTAGGCACCCTTTAGTGCCACATGAAAGGCACTAAAGGGCGCCAGCTTAGAATATGCAGGGGGTGGGACGTTATATTTGTTTGACATCTATCCATTCATCCATTGTAGCATTTTAGGCTGTGCGCCCACAATCGGGATTTGCAGCGTTTTGGGCGCAGAGTGTTTTCCCTGCGTCCATAACGCTGCATTGTGCAGTAGAAGCACAGTGGAAGGATTTTTAGAAATCCCATGCCCAATGTGCTTGCCCAATGTACTTCTCTTCTCCGCAGCATAAACCGACCTGTGGCGCAGCTTCCCGAGCCTCAGCATGTCAATTTATGCTGCGGAGATGAGTGTTCTCTGCAGGTAGCATAGAGCTCCACAGCGGCCTGAACCCAAATCGTGGGCATGGGCAGCTGCGTTCTCCCGTGGACAACACTCACATCTCTGCAGGAGGCTGACACTGTGTACTAGACGCCGTGTCGCTGGATCATGGCCACATAGCCTAAAAGTGAGACATTTGTTGCTACAGCAACATTTTTGTGAAGTACCTGTGGATTCAAAATGCTACTATACTCCTGAATAAAATCCAGTTTCCAAAATGGAGTCACTTGTGGGGGGTTTCGAATGTATAGGTACCCAAGGGGCCCTGCAAATGTGACATGGTGCCCGCAATTTATCTCAACTTTTCCAGAATTCAAATGGTACTCCTTCCATTCCAAGCCCTCCCATTTATCCAAACAGAGGTTTTTGGCCACATGTGGGGTATCCCTGTGCTCATAAGACATTGGATAACAACCTGTTGGGTCCACGGTTTGTTGTTGTCTCTTGAAAAAGTGAGAAATTTGATGCTGAAGCAACATTTTTGTGAAAAAAATGAAAATTTTCAATATGGCAACCTAAGCTTATCAAAATCTGTGAAGTATTCGTGGATTTAAACTGCTCACTATACACCTAGATAAAAGCCTTGAGGTGTCTTGTTTCCAGAATGGAGTCACTTGTGGGGGACAGCCACTGTTTAGGCACCTCAGGGGCTCTCCAAATGCAACCTGGCGTCCGCTATTGATTCCAGCCAATTTTGCAGTCAAATGGCACTCCTTCCCTTCCGAGCCCTGCTGTGCACCCAAACAGTTGATTTCCACCACATATAAGGTATCGCCAAACTCAGGAGAAATTGCACAATAAATGTTATGCTGAATATTTTCCTTTTACTCTTGTAAAAAAAAAAGCTACCTGGTTGAAATAACAATTTTGTGGTAAAATTTTATTTTTTTTTTTCATGGCTCAACGTTATAAAATTCTGTGAAGCACCTGGGGGTTCAGGGTACTCACCAAACATCTAGATAAATTCCTTGAGGGGCCTAGTTTCCAAAATGGGGTCACTTGTGCGGGGTTTCTGCTGTTTAGGTACCTTAGGGGTCCTCCAAATGTGACATGGTGCCCGCAATCTTTTTCAGCCAAATTTCCTTTCCAAAATTCAAATATTGCCCCTTTCGTTCCAAGCCCTCCCATTTGTCCAAACAAAGGTTTCAGACCACATGTGAGGTATCACCGCGCTCATAAAAAAGTGGTTAACAAACCTTGAGGTCAAATTTTTGGAATTACCTCTTGAAAAAGTGAGAAAATTGATGCTAAAGCAACATTTTTGAGAAAATTATTAAAATTTTCAATATGACAACGTAACGTTAACAAAATCTGTGAAGTACCTGTGGATCTAAAATGCTCACTATACCCCTATATAGAATCCTTGAGGGGTCTAGTTTCCAAAATGGTGTCACTTGTGAGGGATTTCTTCTGTTTAGGTACCTTAGCGGACCTGTAAATGCAACATGGTGCCCGCAATCTATTTCAGCCAAATTTGCTTTCCAAAATTCAAATATTGCTCCTTCTGTTCCGAGCCCTCCCATTTGTCCAAACAGAGGTTTCTGATCACATGTGGGGTATTGGCGCGTTCATAAGAAAGTGGGGAACAAGTTTTGGGGTCCATTTTGTTGTGTTATTTCTTCTAAAAGTGAATAAATTTGGGTTAGAGCAACATTTTTAGGTAAAATTTAATTTTTGCTTTTTTTTCATTCCACATTGCTTTTGTTCATGTGAAGCACCTGAAGGGTTAATAAACTTCTTGAACGTGGTTTTGAGTACTTTGGGGGGTGCAGTTTTTAGAATGGTGTCACTTTTGGGTATTTTCTATCATCTAGGCCTCTCAAAGTCACTTCAAATGTGATGTGGTCCCTAAAAAAATGGTTTTGTAAATTTTGATGTAAAAATGAGAAATCGCTGATAAACTTTGAACCCCTCTAACTTCCTAACAAAAAAAAATTTTGTTTCCAAAATTGGTCTGATGTAAAGTAGATAAGTGGGAAATGTAATTTATTAACTATTTTGTGTCACAGAAATCTCTGGTTTAACGGTATAAAAATTCAAAAGTTGAAAATTGCAAAATTTTCAAAATTTTTGCCAATATTCAATTTTTTTCATAAATAAACGCAAAAAATATTGTCCTAAATTTGGTACTAACACGAAGTCCAATATGTGACAAAAAAACAATCTCAGAATCACCGGGATCCGTTGAAGCGTTCTAGAGTTATAACCTCATAAAGTGACACTGGTCAGAATTGCAAAATTTGGTTTGGTCATTAAGGTGAAAATTAGCTCCGTCACTAAGGGGTTAATTGATTTTATATTTTGATAGATCGTCAATTTTTGAATGTGGCTATACCAAATGTGTGTTTATTTTTTTCAACCCTTTAAATTTTCAATGGGGCAAAAGAGGGGTGATTTGAAATTTTAGTTTTTTTTTTTTAATTTTTCAAAATTATTTTTTTTAACTTTTTTTTTTTATTTTACTAGTCCCCCTAGGGGACTATAAGGATCAGCAGTCTGATCGTTCTTCCATATCTGCTGATCACAGCTACACAGCTGTGAACACCAGATATGCTCATCTCCTGTCTCACACAGCTCTCAGCCGGGTGAAACAGGAAGTGAATCACGTGAGCTAAAGGAGTTATCACATGACCGTGTGCTACCATGACAACCATCAGATCCACGTGATCACGTCACATGACTTCCGATGTCGAGCGGTGAGTAAACGTTAACCACGTCTGCGATTATAATGGTGCGGTCACATTTTGACAGGCAGGCAGATCTGCTCGTGCCTGCATGGCACACATGTCAGCTGTACAAATCAGCTGACATGTGCGCTGATTCCCCCTGGCTGACCGCGGCAACTAGGTGAGACTATCACCATGACCGCTGGGACGTAATTTTATTGCCTGCGGTAGTTAAAGGGTTAATAGTGATTATGGAATAAATTATTTTTACTACAAAACTAAATTCATTTTGATTATTTCATTTTTATTTAATTCTGTTTTTACTGAAACACTGGGGACTACCATCTTGGAGTAATCACAGTTACTCACCTCAAATACGGCAGCTCTCTGTGCATTGGGTCTGATAGTCGGCGTCTGTCCCTATACTTAACACTGAGAGCCCCCTGCTGTGAACTGAACATGCCCCCTGCATCTGTAGTGCAGTAGCGGGCTCAAGTCAGGCTGCAGATCACCCCTCCTCGCCGCATGTTACCTCGGTCCCCTGATCCCAGCTGTCAGTTTCCCTTCTCAGCCTGGTGTCTCGACAGTTCCTCCTCTCAGCGTTCAGAGCACAATATATGGTGGCAGAGTATATGGCGCACAATATGCAGTGGGGCACAGAAATATCGGGTCACAGTATATGAGGGCACAGGAATATGGGGGCAGTATATAGGGCACAGTATATAGTGAGGCACGGTATACAGTCAGGCGCAGAAATATTGGGGCACAGTACATGAGGGCACAGGACTATGGGGGCAGAGTATATTGGCACGGTATACAGTGGAGCACTATGCCAGCGGTCCTCCGTGATACTTTAGACATTAGGTGTACATTGCAGTCACCAACAAAATGGCTCCGCACAGTGTCCCTACACTTCATCTTTCCTTATTCTTTTGGAAACACCCAGATTGTGAGGGAGAGGTGACATCACACACAGAAGAGCAGATTCCAGCCACTTTTACTGCAGTTTTAATGTGAGCTAGTTGTACAGTAGGATTTCAGCAGCTGCTCCCCCTAGTGTTTAAGAGTGGAAAATATCAAACTTTTAATTTTGTTTTATATTTTGCTCAAGTAAAAACAGATAAAAATATGTAAACAAAACATTAATACTTTACATTTTTTTCAGTTATTGAATTTTTTTTTTTACGACACCTTCTCTTTAAAAGGCCCAAAAAGGATAAAGTATGATCTGGTTTCTTTGGGTAATGTCACATCTTATTAAAATAATAAACTCTGTTGAATCTCATTATACTGTGGTATAACTATAAATATAAATATACAAGTAAACAAAAAAAGAACCAGAATAATAATAAAAAAAAAGAAAAAATTGCCTGGTATGATCCCTATAGAGAAGTCAAGGGTATATTGCAGACTATCCTAACAGATGACTAGCACCAACCCTCTTCATATGGTGGACAGTGGTAGTTTTGCAACAACTGGAAAGATTGGAGCTAATATAGAAGTCTTACCTTTAGACCTTGGTTCTATAAGATCCAGAACAACTGAGTCGGCCCCTTTAGTGTAAACAACTATTTCATCTGTAATTGGATGTCTAACCACAACAGACATTCTTTTCCTGGTTGAGTCAAATCCCAGGGTGTGCAATAGTTCAAAGTTTAATCTCCCCACATTGGGCAATTCTACTGTTACTTGGTCAGACAATCTACCAACCAGAGAAAAGTTATAAGCTCTGGCAGCATATACAAGTGCAGCTTCATCAGGACTCTCCGCTTCATAGCGTAACTCGCCTTCGTGTCCGTCTTCTGTTAGTTTACTGCCCTGTTCAGACGTCCGACCACTTAAAGTGATCTGTGGAGAACAGGACAATTTTCCTTCTAGCTTGATAAAATTGCCCTCGGA
This sequence comes from Anomaloglossus baeobatrachus, assembly GCF_048569485.1. NCBI lineage: Eukaryota > Metazoa > Chordata > Amphibia > Anura > Aromobatidae > Anomaloglossus > Anomaloglossus baeobatrachus. Next base: position 528,687,463 of record NC_134354.1, read on the forward strand.
TGAGGTGGAGGATAAGATACTGGATCCAACTCTTTGCATAGATTTGCTTGTTGTAAGACTCGATGAACTGCTGCTATTTGATGCAGACGTTAGCCTGCTTGGTGTAAATCTCCGGATGAAATCTTCAATGGTTTTAACAGGAGATTTCAGTTCAAATCGAACTCTTACCTAAAAATGGAACATATACATTATAGTGTTTATTAATATTTTTAGATGCATTTCAAATTAGTATCATAATTGTGACATATATTTGAATATGCACTGTGACATATAGGAAGGGGTTGTCCTCAAGAAAAATACCTTTACCCAAATATATGGGTGTCATAGATGGAAGAGATTCTTCTACTGGTGATCTAGAAACTTTGACACTGAGCAAGCACCGCCAACAGCTTTCTTATGAGACAGTGATAGTGATAACTGGGCACATCAGGCAGTCAAAGGAGGGACACATTTATACAATATAAGGCCCTGTGCGCACACTGCGTTTTTTGCGGCGTTTTTGGGTGCAGTTTTTCAAGGCCATGTACGCATGTTGCGTTCTGTACCTTGCAGAAATGAACGCATCCTCTGGCAGAATTTGTCAGTGTCAAATTCGGTTTTGACCACATAAACGCAGTAAACACGCATGCGGTTTTCTGCGGTTTTTGCCGCGATTTACATGCATTTTCAGTGCTTAAAATGGGATAAATTTTCAATACTACACTAGTAATTAAAGTTTGAACATTCATACACTAAGAAAAAATTGAAGAAAAAAAAAAAAAAAAGAATTTCATGCTTTAAATCACGGGTGGGGAACCTCCGGCCCGCGGGCCGTATGCGGCCCGCGATGACATTTAATGCGGCCCCCGGGCACATTCCAGGCTACCCCAGTGCTCGAGCGGCATTTGCGCTTTTGCCAGCCGCCGGCCCTTTAAAATCCCAGTGCGTTATGGGTAGATGCTAGAATGTACGGGCTATTTACAGATCCTGATTGCAGCCCGTACTAGAATGTACGGGCTCTTTTCGGGACCTGACTACAGCCCATACATTCTAGACTGAACCCGGGACTGTGCTCGCATGCTGAGGGTTTACCTTGAGGGCGGGGTAAACAGCGCGCTGTGCTCCAGTCACAGCAGAAGAGGTGCAGCAGATGCCTTCCTGCTGTACATGCCTCCCGGACCTGTGCTATGTGACTCCTAATCCTCCCCTTGTACTGCGAGTATGCAACCCATCGCTGCCCCCCATCCAGTGCTGTGTACCCCCTAGTACTGTGTGTTGCCCCAAGTGCTGTGTACCCCCCAGTACTGTGTGTAACCCCTCAGTGCTGTGTAATCTGTGCAGCCTCCTAGTGCTGTCAATGCTGCCACATTGTGCTCTCCCTGCTGCCTCCTAGTGCTGTCACCTAATGCTCTCCATGCTGCCATTTAGTGCTGTCACTGTCAGTGCTCTTTGTGCTGCCACCTAGTGCTCTCTGTGCTGCCACCTAGTGCTCTCTGTGCTGCCACCTAGTGCTCTCTGTGCTGCCACCTAGTGCTCTCTGTGCTGCCACCTAGTGCTCTCTGTGCTGCCACCTAGTGCTCTCTGTGCTGTCACTGTCAGTGCTCTTTGTGCTGCCACCTAGTGTTCTTTGTGCTGCCACCTAGCGCTCTTTGTGCTGCCACCTAGCGCTCCCTGTGCTGCCGCCTAGCGCTCCCTGTGCTGCCGCCTAGCGCTCCCTGTGCTGCCGCCTAGCGCTGTCCGTTGTGCCGCCGCCTAGTTCTGTCCGTGCTGCCACCTAGTGCTCTGTGCTGCCGCCTAGCGCTGTCCGTTGTGCCGCCTAGCGCTGTCCGTTGTGCCGCCTAGCGCTGTCCGTTGTGCCGCCTAGCGCTGTCCGTTGTGCCGCCTGGCGCTGTCCGTTGTGCCGCCTAGCGCTGTCCGTTGTGCCCGCCACTAGTGCTGTCCATGCTTAGAATCTACTGTGATGTATACGCTCCTCCTGTGATGTATACGCCCCAGCCTGTCCTGGGATGTATATGCCTCAATGTTTCCTGTGATGTATATGCCTCAGTGTCTCCTGTGATGTATATGCCCCAGTGTTTTCTGTGATGTATATGCCCCAGCTTCTCCTGGGATGTGTATGCCCCCAGCCTCTCCAGACCAAGACAAACCTGGAAAAGCAGTTGTGAGAAACAAAATGATCAATATCACTGAACATCACAGCCGCTCCGGCCACGACATTAAGGGTGAGTTAATTAATTGTTGACCAAATATAGCCTGGTCGTTTTCAAGTTGATAATTTGGTGCGGCCCCCGAAGGTTGGTAGAAAATTCCAAATGGCCCCCGGCAGTAAAAAGGTTCCCCACCCCTGCTTTAAATCATACACTATAATGATAGTTTTCCTAAAAAGATTATTGAGATTTAATCTTTATGTAAAAAATAAATTTAACTTATTGTTTGACTATTTAAGTCGGGCTGGATGTGAGGGCAAAAGGAAACCTCTTGATCTCACTATAATGCCAAAAACGCATGCTTTAATTTTGGCAAAAAAGCATGCGTTTAGCATAAAAAAAATGCATGTAAAACACTTGGATTTTGATTGTGATGCGTTTTCACAACTGTCATTGACTTCAATGTCACCTAAACGCTGCCAAAATGCAAAAAAGAATTGACATGCTGCTTTTATAAACGCAGAGATTTTGACAAAATTTTGTCACTCAAAATGCTGCATTTACAAAAGCATCGTGCGGACGAATTTTGCTAAATTCCCATAGACTTTGTTTGGAAATCAAAACGCAAGCTTTTTGGCACTGAAATGCTGCAGTTCAAAACGCTGCGGAAACGCATGAAAAAACGCAACGTGCGCACATGCCCTAAAAAGGATAGTTTAGGTTTCAGCAGTCCCTACAACAGGGAGAACAGAACAAAAATTTTGACGCCATGCACATAAGGAAGCTAGGTGGTGTAATGTCAGATGTAGGACATCATGTCCTAGATGGCTCAGACTTCCAAGACATGCTTGCTATATCTACACTGCTGCACCCAACAAACATTGAGACAGGAGGTATTTTATAAAGTTCACCCTTTTTTAATGGTCAGAGTGCCTAAAACCCCGTTGATGTATGTAATACTGATAACTTTATCAAAATGGTGGAAAAGCTCTTTGAATAAACTTTTTCTTAACCTTTTGCCAACTGACAAATCTTTCATACAGAAGATTATTTTAATTATCTTCCCATCAGTAAGGCCAAGTTCACACAGGGATGCATTTTTCGTGCATTTTTGAGATCACACAGATGCACCAAAATGCATGCATTTCCTTCTCCCAGAAAAGTCTATGAGAGTTCTATTTTGCTGTCCACCCTGGGCATCTTTTTTGGCTGCTTTTTTTAAGATGCAGCATGTCAATTCTTTCTGCGTTTTTACCATGTTTTTAAGCCCTTCCAGTCAATAGATTTGATTTAAAAAACACATTGGTCAAAACGCAGTAAAAACGCATTGCGTTTTATGGTGCATTTTAAGCCTAATAAAAAAGTAGATTCTTGGTACTCACCGTAAAATCTGTTTTTCCTTAGTGTTCATTTGGGGAAGGACAGAACCCTGGAATATCCTGCTACCACCTGGAGACTAACACGGATATTAGGGTAAGCCTGCGCCTGCTGCAGTTTTGTCGTAACCACAAAAATGCACCCGGTGGCCAAAAAAAGCATGCATTTTTTATGATCTTAATTTGACCATGCATTTTTTTTTAATCACTAATGGGTGAAAAATGCAGGAAAAACACAAAAAGAATTGACATGCTGCATTTTTGCAGCCCCCCCACCCGCCCCGCAATAAAAATGCAACGTGTGCTGCAAATCTGAAATCTCAAACTTAGCTGGGGATGGAAAAGCATAGAGTTTGTGGTGACTAAAAGGACAGCACAAACTGCACCAAAAACGTATCAGAAAACAGCAGCGTGTGCATGGGGCCTTCGTGTGAAAGCAGTAGAAGCAATAAAATGTAAGGAAAAAAAAAAACAAATACATGCCTGACTGTGCCAGAGGGGCAAGATGTGTGTCCCCCAATGAAGACTGACTCGAAAAAAATTTTTACGGTGAGTAACAAAACTCAATTGAACAAATCTTATTGGACAGAGAAGCGAGCACGGAAAAAATGACAGAGCTGCCAGAAGGTGTGGAGGCAAAATGGACAGTGAGCTAGGAAGAAGCCATGTGGAGTGGCAGAGCGCAACAGGAGACTGATGGCAGAGAACCACTCCACCGGAAAAAAGAACGGCGATTGTAGCCAAACTGAGGCAGCACCGCATTACTCCACCCCCAAGCCAACACAGAGAAAACAAAAAGAGAACTGCTAGGGGAGAGAGAGGGAGTGACGGCAGCGAGGGAAAAGAGAGAGTTACACTCACCTGTCCTGAAGACAGCACAGCCTACAGCTCCATGTGCATAAACGTTATGTGGGGCGAACGGGCAGGGAGTCTAGTGGCGTATGGACCACCACCCAGTAACTTAGCAAGGTAGCCAGGTCCAGCCAAATGTTATGAGAGCATACAGGCTGTGGGTACATACTGTACTCTCCATCCCCATGTGGGTAACACAGAGTGTGCATTACACCATGATTTTAGATGAGAGAGAGACCGAGAGACCGTGACCGAGAGACCGAGACAGAGAGACGACCCATATGCGAGTCAGAAATGCATGCAGGTAAGTTCTCCAGGCTCTCCCCAGTCAACTTCATCACTTTTCCATCCCCCAGACTTCTTTGCTGGGTCCAGCAGAAAATTACTCGCATTTCCCATTAGCTTGCGTCGGAATGCGCGAGTATTACATAGTACTCATTACAAGTATAGCGATTACGAATATTTCGGTACTGGCTTATTTCTAATTACAACAAATACTTGTCTAATCGGTGCTCAGCGTTTAATCACAATTTCTGGGTTTTTGAGTATTGACCACAGGTTATTAATCATGGAGTTCTGGGTAATTTCTAAAAAATGACAATGTATCCTTCACCTAATCTCTTAATTATCACAATGGCCTTGTAACCTGGTGTTCCATCATGCTATAAAAATCATTGTCCATCACCAAATTGCTGTTATATATCTTTGGGAGAAGTTAATTTTGGAGAACATTTAGATACCATTCAGTGTTGTTTGGTAAAATTGTTGGGGAGTTCACTCTATTGGATGAAAAGGAACCCCATACATGAATGGTCTTCAGCTTTACTGTTGGCATTCCCTTTCTCTTCTCTGGACAAGTATTTTTCCAGATGTCCCAAACAGTCCAAAGGGGGCTTCATCAGAGAAAATAACTTTACCTCAATCACAAGTGCAATCCCTTTACTTTCTGCAGAATGTCTGTCTTTCATGCTTTTCTTTGAGAGCTGTAGGTTCTGTTGCCCTTCTTAACACCATTCCAATCTCCAACAGTCTCGACTCACTGTGCAAGAACATGTATTGACACCTGCCTGCTGCAATTCTTGTGCAACCTCTGCATTGGTGTTGAACCAATCCTGTAGCCAAATGCTGTTTAGGAGACAGTCCTGGCAGTTGCAGAACTTTCTTGGGTGCCCGAAAGCCTTCTTCACAGCAACTGAACCTTTCCCTTTGAAGTTTTTGATAAATGCAGTTTCTAACTGTAAAAACCTTATAATGCAAAGCATTGACTGCATGTGTTTTATTGAAGGTAACCAGTGTTAACAGAAGAACACAACATGATTTCAAGCACCAGACCCCTTTTAAACAAACAAGTCTGCTCATATTAGTCAATTAGCATGTCAGAGTGATATCAGATGCCATGTCCTCCTAAACACTTTCTTATGAGCTAATGAGAAGGTCACAGAAATTATGTAAGCAGGTCATTTTCTTTAGCAGGAATCAAATTCAGAGGAAATGGGGTTTCTGTGATTAAGGGGAACATGTGATCAGGATTTTATAACCCAATTAACGGCATGAGAATAAAGGAGATTTAATGCTGATTAATTCCTTACCTTACTTGTTCAATTTAATTTTTCTTTTTTAGAGAAATGCAGCATTTACATTTTACACTACTGAGCCACAAGTGCAGAAGGGTGGGAGCACTTCCGGCTCTCCTGCCCCTTTCCCTATTCCGCACCCAGCACCTAAATACACAAAACTTCCAAAAAGTGTCATATTTACCTTTTGTCTTGGTTGGTTTGGTGCAGTTACAACAACGGTGTTGCATATAGTCAAGGCAACAAAAAAGTCAAGTACGTCCATCAGTTCTGGCGTTAATTGGGAAAAGAGATCTTCATGGTTTCGCACAATTTTCAAGGCTCTTGTACAATCATTGACCTTTTCTAGTAGCTTTGGG
>NC_134354.1:528696249-528708749 GCF_048569485.1 Anomaloglossus baeobatrachus
TTGTAGGTCACTTGATGTCATCCTACGGTTACTGAGTGACATTCGAACAAGATGACGGTCATCCCGGTCAGTGGAGAGTCGCTTTAGCCCCACTGCCGGTCTGTAGGTTTGTTGTCCCCAAGGTCTGCTACCTGACCTTGTTGTAATGGACTGTCACCTTAAAAATTTTAAGGATGGAGGCAACATCTATATAAATATACTATTTATTTAATTTTATATATATATATATATATATATATATATATATATATATATATATATATATATATATATATATATATATATATATATATATATATATATATATATATATATATATATATATATTTTTTTTTTGACAAAAACAATTTTTTTATGAAACCATGTGCAATCGAGGAACTTATGGGTAAATTAAGAATAAGTATTGCTTTTTTTGTTTTTTTTTTAAAAAAAAGTTCCCCCTTTCATTCAAATGAAATAAGGCAAAAATTATTTTTCCCCCCAAAAAAGGACATGCAATTTTGCATTTTTGAAACGATAATGGTAATAACTAAGCAACTTTTATTATTCGTTTTTCAACAAATACATTATAAAACAGTTAATTATAAGTACAATATGTACAAAAGAAGTGTTTCAAAATTATTTTTTCCTATGAATTTTAGATTCAAAAATTCAATTTTTTTCGATTTCGCATGTAGTTTCTCCATCAGTTTTACAGCACGTTAAGCATTTTGGTTAGATCTGGAAATGTTAATAACTCCTCGACCAACCAGTGCGCCTTCAAACACTTAATTGCCTTCTTGCACTTTGTCTTGGTGAGTGAGGTTAACAGTTGATTGAAGGACGCTTCGTTGTAGTGTTGCGACTGGAACCAGGCATTTGCCCATTCATAGCAGATGAAGTCGCATGCTATATCGAGGACGCGGCGCCACTCTGGTATCAGAAAAAATGCTATAACAGCATATACAGCTCGCGAGTTCCATCTTGGCATGTGCAGGTTTGGGAGTTTCTTCCAACTGATTCGAGGCCAACGTGATGTTGTTTTGTAATGACGATATGCCTGACATAGTTCATATAAGAACTTGAAATCATCTTGCCATCCAGGATTCTCGCCTGTGTTGACATCTGTTGCAACTTGGTGGTAATCAATCTGAAGTGAGGCATAGTTTTCTGTTAATTTGTCAATGGAGAAATAATTGAGTTCTGGTTTCTTCGTTGACTCTGGAATAAGGAAATTCATGACATGCTTCAGTAGGAGGTCGAGTACATGGTATTGACAGCCAATGTATTGTGGCTTCTGAAAGCCCTTTCTCAAGACATCATCCTGTATCAGCGTTACAATCCCGTTCAAACGGCCAGTATTTACTGCTGCCGTGTCGCAGATTATCATGCGAATATTTTCCGAAGCGTCGTATTCATCAATTAGCTGATGTAGTTCCTTGTGAATAGCAGTGGCAGAACCATTCTAACATTTCAGAATACAGAGTTTGATTTCGGTTGTGGTATTTTTCAGCAGAACTACTTGATACTCTTCCCCTTGGATTCTTTACCATCGAAGTGGAGACAATAGGGATCTTTGCTTTAAAGTTTTTCAAAAATTTTGGTTTTCATTTTCTGTCCTTCTGAGATTATTCGTCTCCAGACACCCGACTGACTTGGAACCGGTACATCATGGCCTTGTTCAGCAATGGTTGCAAGCACTTTATTTGCTTTATGTGTAGAAATGTTGTTTTTCAGTACTAGTAAACTCGCTGTTGTAGTGCTTGCTCTTTTGTATTTCGGTGTGCGTTCAGGAGAAGATGACGCGGAAGAAGAGGTTGGCTTTGGAGTCTCGGGTAAAAATTCAGAGACAGTATCATGTGTGGGTTGCGATTGCGAAGTGCTGGCTTGAGCTTGAAATATTAATAGTCGGATTCGTTTTCTTGGACAAATTGATTCCAAAGAAGCTTGTTTGAGCGTAGAATAACCAACCTTGCCTCCACTCTCAACTTGCCTCAGGTAGAGCTCTTTATCCTCCGAGTTTTTCCCTTCTCCATTAACGTTGGTGACATCAAATAACTGAGAAAGTGTTGCAGTGAATTTATCAGAAAGTTTCTTTTTGTCATTTAGATCAATCAGACGATTGAGTTTCTTTCTGATGAGTGCACTGGATAAAAGTGGGAAGTCTAGAGTTTCCCTCCAGAGCAATTCTATATCCATTATCATATTTTTTATTCGATCCAGTCGCCATTTCTCGCTGTTGAACAGAAAACTGAAGTTTCCAAGAATTTGGCAGTTCGTTGGCATCCGCGTGAGATTGGAGAGCTTTTCAACATATGGAATACTTGGATTCAAAAAAATTGTTTTTTTGAAAATTTTGAAATGAAAAAGAGGGGGAACTTTTTTGAATATTTTACAAATTTGATGATACTAATATCATTTGAATGCAATTGTTACTCGCATATAAGGGGTTTCATTTTTGTTTTGCAAATTTTAAAATAGTCATCACACACACACACACACACATCCATATATATCTCTATCTCTATTATATATATATATATATATATATATATATATATATATATATATATATATATATATATATATATATATATATATATATATATATATGCTATACACCTTTTTGTGTGTGCCCGCTTGCATTCATACAGACTAATATTTCAGTTTGCATGCTCTTATGTCTTTACATGAGGATTTATTAATATCTACTTAAGTATTTATTAGCATCCCAAATATGTGTACAATGTTACGATATTCTTGATTGACCCAATCATGCTTTGTATTTCCAATTATCACATTTACTGTGCATCACTTTTTATATTGGATTTTATTCATCATGTATTTACTCAGCTTTAGATTTTACGATTTTACCTGATTGCTGTAATTGTTGTAAAAATGTGTAGGTTATACATACTGTTATTGGTGAATAAAGCAAACTGTAATACACATGTACTGTTGACAAGGCAAACGTCCTGAAAAGCACTTAAAACAAACAAACCCAAAAACACCACAAAAAGGCAATTTTGAATACTAAGTTACTGCTGAGAAAGCAAGGGGGCGGGGGAATAATCGGGGGATGAACGTCCTCAAAAACCCTAGGTGTAAAGAGCCTTAGACAGCACTGACCATGGGACTACTGAATGCCGTGTGTTTGGAGAGGATGCTAGCTTTCATGGCTTCAGCGCGGCTGCCTGTACGTCGGTGTGTCTTAGTACTTTGACTTCTATGGATCACTTTAACACTTTGATGACTGCCACCGCTGTCTCGTCGTGGGAGAGTCCCCGATTTTGGTACAGTGTCCTCTTCTTCCGACTCTACTTCCTGATAGGCTGCTAAGCGCTTTGCTGTAAATTAAATTTGGAAGATTATTTAGGTTAAAACACATGTGAAAATGTAAACTTCTATATGTATCTTAGCACGTTGTGTAAGGGAAGCGGTTTTCAATTAAAATTACAGAAAACATGTCAGCCATAAATAGCAGAATGAGAGGATCAAAGCTGCTAATCATCCTTCTCTTTTTAATACTTATACATCAATCTACAAACCAAATTGTTTCTTGGCACATCTTGCTTTGTATCAGATCCATCATAAATATGAATAAATCAGACGTTACAACCAAGATTTACCTAGTTGTTTATTTGTGCCTAAACACAGAGGTCTCATGAATGACTTTTTGGATGGAGGGCAACAAATGTCACACCAGAATTTTATGAAATGGAATGCCTCGATGGCAATTTATACAGAAAAAGTTTTGGAGTGGGAGACCATTTCATTGGAGAATTAAAAGCTGCTGACAGATGGGTGTCAAAGTAATGCACTTTTCATTGCAGAAATATTTATCGCCACAGCAGCAGGGTCTAATAATAATGCTCCGAGCAAGCGCTGCCATACCCTGGCAGACAGAAAAAAGTTAAACAGATGCCCATCTCACAGGGCGCTGGAGTGTATATGAGAGAACTAACAGCTGAAACATTATATTCACAGATGGCTTTGTTTTGTAGATATCAGGGCTGCTCAGGTAGCTAAATATGCATTTTTCCACAAGCTGCATCCCTAAAGTGAGCAGGGAAATTAAGGCATTTGTCATTTAGGGCAGCCTGAGGCCTTTCTACTGTTATATTGTGCTTCATTTATGCAAAGGATCTGTTCTAACTACCAAGGAAAACTTGTCTTAAAGCACCAGTAACGAAAATCACTAGAATGGATCATGCAGATAAGAGCGGCTTTTAATTCATAGCGTGAAATACAGTCCTATTAGGTTAGACTGTAAGGGGCTCATTATTGCCAATATAGGAATTTGGAATATTACACAAGTATGCACAAAGAGTCATGCAGGTCTTGTATGATACATAAAGGTGCAGAAATAGAAATCATGAGATTTGCTGATAAAATACGACAATGTGAGGAGGTGATTGAATGGATCAGTGGTTCGAAGTCTATGGGAATGACGGAAACCACTGATGTAGATGTTCAGAATGTAGATGCAAGACAACATATTTTACAAAGCGGTAAAATGCATAGAAGTACCGTGTTTCCCTGAAAATAAGCCCTAGCAGGAGTTTTCAGCAAGACTTAAATATAAGGCCTACCTTGAAAATAAACCCTAGTTACGGTTCAATAATGAAGTGTCCATGCAGATAAAAATGTTAAGGAATACTGCAGGACACTTCATAAGGCTGGTTTCAGACGTCCGTGTTTTAGGTATGTGTGACATCCATTTGTACCCATCCTATTCTATGATGTGCCTCACACGTCCGTGTTTGCACACGGACAGTGTGACCTTTCATGACCACGCACGCACACACGCAGGCATCTCCGGCAGCACAGATGTCACACGGATCGCACACTGATGTGATCCGTGTGACATGAGTGTAAAACATACCGGAGAAAATATGGGTCTTTTTAATAAAAAGATTTTCTATATTTACCTCTCCCCAGCGATGCTGTCTCCGGCTCCTGACCCCCGCTCATTATACTCACTGAATATTCAGTGCCCTGTAGAGCTGGAAGCAGGAGCAGCGCTGGGGACTTCAGTGCCGGGGACCGCATCGCTGGGTGAGTTTACAGCAGAGTGTGTGTGTGTGTGTGTGTGTGTGTGTGTGTGTGTGTGTGTGTGTGTGTGTGTGTGTGTGTGTGTGTGTGTGTGTGTGTGTGTGTGCGTGCGTGCGTGCGTGCGTGCGTGTGGTGAGAACCTAGAAGCTGGAACACTGCGGGGACAGGATCGGGGACTCACAATTCCCAATGAACTCTGATGAACCCATGAAGCTGTAGCGCGGGTGTCGCGGTGGTCATCAGGATGTCATCTGAGTTCATTGGGAACTCTGATGACCTCCTGGATGTCACTGTGCTTTGTGAATACTCACCTGTCCCCGCGGTTAGGTCCTCAGGGTTGCTGTACCCGCAATGCTCCGGCTTCATGAATGCGGTGAATAACCGATGAATATAATGAGCGGCGGTCAGGAGTGGGAGGCAGCAGAGCCGAAGAAAGCAGGTAAATATGAAAAATCTTTTTATTTCACAGACCCGTGTTTTCTCCGGTACTGGTCACAGGCATACAAACACGGATGTCACACGTATGACACATGTATGACACATGTATGACACACGTGAGACCATAACCATGCGTGTGACTGGTACCTGATTAAACATGGACGTCTGAAACTGGCCTAATAGAAAGCAGACTACCCCCAAAAGAGAGACCCTACAATCAATCATACTCACTACACCGGAACGCTGTTTAACGCGATGACCTGCAGTGGAACGCATCGAGGGCCTGTGGTGGAACGCACACACACTACACACAATCTGGTGATACTGTACTGCTCCTGTGACGTTGTGAAACACAAGGGACTGTGGTTGCACTTACCCCCAACAGTGTCTTATTTTTGGGAAAACACTGTAGCTCATATCAGATTGTGAGCTATTGTGGTTACAGGGACCCATTTCCAGGTGTTAGGCACACAGTATAGGAAACTCACCGTTAGCATCATGGGAATATTCCATCCCGGACACTGTGCATCTTCTAAAGACCATTTTATTCTCAGTTAGCGTTCCAGTTTTATCTGAGAAGATGTACTGTATCTGACCCAAATCTTCAGTGATGTTTAGAGCTCGACATTGAAGACGAGAGTCTGTTTCTTCATCATACAAGTCTTTATCTTGGTGAATAAAATACACTTGGCAGATTTTAACAATTTCAATGGAAACATAAAGAGAAACTGGAATGAGCACCTGTTAAAAAGGAAAAAACAAAGTTAGGAAATGTTATTTTCCTATGAAGAAAAGAGCAGTAGCTTATAACAGCATCCAGCACCAGCTCTGCTTCTGAACATCAGTTCAGTGTTGTTTTTTAAATGAATGGAAGTATCCACTTTGAAAGCGATGTAGTTTCAGTGTTCTCATGGTGTAACGTTGCATCATGAGCCAGAAATGATCAGAATTTCACTTCATATCTTGGGCAGCCTGAGGATTTCCTACTGTATTTAATCCTCGCAGATACATTTCCATTTCTTCCAAAGCAGACGTTTATAGATCGTTATTATTAGCTGTACTATTTGCTATTTTGTCTCGTGAACTATCAGTCGTGTGAAAGAGGTTATACAGAGCTCAACATTCAGACAACTGCTAGATCTGCAGCAGATAAAGCAGTGATTTTATCAAAATGACAGCAAGCAGCTCAGTAAGAGACACATCGCCAGAATCAAGGTATCTGTCGCTACATTATTCTGCTGGGGTAGTAGTTTTCTCAAATACGGTAGCAAAAACCTGTTGACTGATTCCCTTTAATGTTTCTTTTATGCATTGTTTGTTTTTTGTTTTTACAGCCTTGCTCCTGGTTTAAAAGTCTATAACATGAACTCTTATGAGCATATGACTTAAACAGGGACAAATAAAATTTTAGATTTATTTATACACAGTCATGACCGAAAGTGTTGGCACTCTTGAAATTGTTCCACAAAATATAGTATTTCTCACATTTTATTTCCTTTAAGTGTACTGGAAAAACAAAAAAAAATATATTGCCATAACTGTGGTAAGTAACAGGTGTGGGCAATATGAAAATCACAACTGAAACCAGATAAAAAGGGGAGAGGTTGACTCAATCTTTGCATTGTCTTGTGTACCACACTAAGCATGGAGAACAGAAAAAGAAGAGAACTGTCTGACAAATTGAGTATCAAAATTGATGAAAAATACCAACTATATCAAGTTACAAGTCCATCTCCAGAGATCTTGATGTTCCTTTGTCTACAGTGCGCAACCTAATCAAATAGTGTACATCGCTTGGAACTGCAGTTAGTCTCTCTGGAAGCGGATGGCAGAGAAAAATTGATGAAAGGTTACAACGCAGGACAGTCTGGGTGGATAAGCAGCCCCAATCACATTCCAAAGAAATTCAAGTTGTCCTGCAAGCTCAGGGTGCATCAGTGTCAGCGCAAACTATCCGTCAACATTTGACAGAAAAAAATATGTCAGGAGACCCATAAGGACCCCACTGCTGACACACACATATATAAAAAAGCTAGACTGCTATTTGCCAAAATGTATGCGAGTAAGCCAAAATCCTTCTGGGAAAGTGTCTTGTGGACAGGTGAGACCGAGAGAGAACTTTTTGGTCAAGCACATCACTGTTTACCAAAATCTAAAGGCCTACAACGGAAACCACACAGTAGCTATAATCAAATATGGAAGAGGTTCAGAGGTTTTGTGTTGGTTTTGCTGCCTCTGGCACCGGGTGCCTTGCCTGTGTGAAAAACATCCTGATATCTGAAGAGTACCAAAGCAAAGTATTTTGGGTTGCAACAGTGTCCAGTTTCAGAAAGATGGGTTTGTGTCCAAGGTCATGGGTCTTCCAGCAGGACCATGACACTAAACATATTTCAAAAAACACCCAGAACTGGATGGAAACAAAACACTGGAGAGTTCTGAACACCTGTGGAGAGATTTTGAAATTGCTGTTGGGAGAAGGCACCCTTGAAATATGAGACCTGGATCAGTTTGCAAAAAAAAAAAAGAGTGGTCCAAAATTCCTGTTGAGATGGGTAAAAAGCTTATTGATAGTTATAAGAAGTGATTGATTTCAGTTATTTATACTAAGGGTGTGTAACCAAATTTTAAATTGAGATTGCCAACAATTTTGTCAGGCCTATTTTTGGGGATTTGTGTGAAGTTCAATTTCCCCTTTATCTCTGTTTTTTTTTTTTTTTTATTGCCGTGCTGTTCCAATACATATAAAGGAAATAAACGTGTATGACAAAACATCTAATTACAATAAAATGGGAACAATTTCAAGGGTGCCAACACTTTCACACACACACATATATATATATAAATATATATACTAGAAGGTGGCCCGATTCTAATGCATCGGGTATTCTAGAATTTATTGTGTAGTTAACTGTATGATTTGTGTGTAATATATATATATATATATATATATATATATATACACATATATACACACATACACATACATATATACATACATAAATACATACACACACACACATGATGTTGTGTGTAGTTGCCAAGTGTTTGTGTAGGGCGCTGTAAATGTTCTGGGTGTAGGGGTGTGTGAGAGCGGTGTTGTTTGTGTGTTGCGTTGCTTGTGGAGCGCTGTGTGTCTGTAGCGTTGTGTGTGTGGTGCGTGTGTGTGTTTTGGGGGTATGTTTTGTACAGTGTGTGTGTCTTTGAGGAGTAGTCCTGGGGGGAGGACTCTAATAGGAGTAGTCCTGGGGGAGAGGTGTATAGGTGGCCAATGTGTGCGGGGGGCGTGGCCGAGCGGGCACAGTGTGCGGGGGGTGTGGCCGAGCGGGCACAGTGTGCGGGGGGCGTGGCCGAGCTGGCACAGTGTGCGGGGGGGCGTGGCCAGGCCGCCAATGCGTGCGGGGCCGGGCGGCCAATGCGACGGTTGTCACTGGAATGACGTCATTATGGAGCAAGACAGACAGACAGAATAAGGCAATTATACATATGTATGTATGGAGATATATAATAAATTATATATATTATATATTATATATATATATATATATATATATATATATATATATATATATATATATATATATATATATATATATATATATACACACACACACACACACACACACACACACACACACACACACACACACACACACACACACACACAATATATATTTATAAAGCAGAAGGAAGCAACTGTTTTCCCAGGATAACCTTGTATGTATACGTCCTTTGCAAAAGTTTAATCTGCCCTATTCCAGCCATGCTGAAGCATCCCCAGATCATCACCGATCCTCAACCAAATTTCACAGTGGGTGCAAGTCACTGTGGCTTGTATGCCTCTAAAGGTCTCCGTCTAACCATTAGACGAACAAGTGTTGGGCAAAGCTGAAAATTAGACTTGTTAGAGAAGATTACCTTACTCTTGAAATTGTGCAGGAATTGGGCAGATTAAACTTTCCGAAAGACGTATGAATTAAGCCGCATACAAGGTTATCCTGGAAAAACAGTTGCTTCCTTCTGCTCAGGTAAGGTTCCGCAACTCTAATGACTGTTTTTTCCCAGCAGGTCAATGCGCCATGCCACACAGCTAGGTCAATCAATGTGTGGATTAGGGAACACCACATTAAAACCCTATCATGGCCAGCCCAATCTTCAGACCTGAACCCCATTGAAAACCTCTGGAATGTAATCAAGAGGAAGATGGATAGTCACAAGCCATCACCAGGAATGGCATAAGGTCACCCAAAAGCATTGTGAAAGACTGGTGTAAAGCACGTCAAGACACATGAAAGCTGTGAGTAAAAATCATGGTTATTCCACAAAACATTGATTTCTGAACTCTTCCTGAGTTAAAACATTAGTATTGTTGTTTCTAAATGATTATGAACTTGTTTTCTTTGCATTATTTGAGGTCTGAAAGCAAAGCATTTTTTTGTTATTTTGACCATTTCTCATTTTCAGAAAATAAATACAAAATGTATTGCTTGGAAATTCAGAGACGCTGTCAGTAGTTTATAGAATAAAAGAACAATTTACATTTTACTCAAACATATACCTAAAAAGAGAAGAATCAGAAAAACTGACAATTTTGCATCTATCTATCTATCTATCTATATATACACATACATATATACACACACACACACAACCCCTGGCAAAAATTATGGAATCACTTGGCTCTGAGGAGGTTCATTCTGTTTACTTTTGTTTAAAAAGAGCAAATCACAGACATTGCACAGAACTAAAGTCATTTCAAATGTCAACTTTCTGGCTTTAAGAAACACTAAAAAAAATCATGAAAACAATGTGCTAGCCAGTAACTGTTAATTTTCAACACTAAAACAGGGGGGAAAAATTATGGAATCACCCTGTAACTGTTCATTTCCAAAACTAACATTTGCATCAAATAAGATCTGCTTATTAGTCTGCATCTAAAAAGGAGTGATCACACCTTGGAGAGCTGTTGCACCAAGTGGACTGACATGAATCATGGCTCCAACACGAGAGATGTCAATTGAAACAAATGAGAGGATTCTCAAACTCTTAAAAGAGGGTAAATCATCATGCAATGTTGCAAAAGATGTTGATTGTTCACAGTCAGCTGTGTCTCAAATCTGGACGAATTACAAACAACATTGGAAGGTTGTTAAAGGCATACATACTGGTAGACCAAGGAAGACAGCAAAGCCTCAAGACAGGAAACTTAAAGCAATATGTCTCCAAAACAGCAAATGCACAACAAAACAAATGAGGAACGAATGGGAGGAAACTGGAGTCAATGTCTGTGACCTTACTGTAAGAAACCGCCTAAAGGAAATGGGATTTAAACAATAAAAAGATGACTGCCTGAAGAGAACATGTAAATTTCCACAGTCATTGATGATATGGGGCTGCATGTCAGGTAAAGGCACTGGGGAGATGGCTGTCATTACATCTTCAATAAATGCCCAAGTTTACATTGAAATTTTGGACACTTTTCTTATCCCATCAATTGAAAGGATGTTTGGGGATGATGAAATCATTATCAAGATGATAATGCATCCTGCCATAGAGCAAAAACTGTGAAAACATTCTTTGAATGAAGACATAAGGTCAATGACATGGCCTGCAAATAGTCCGGATCTCAATCCAATTGAAAATCTTTGGTGTAAGTTGAAGAAAATGGTCCATGACAAGGCTCCAACCTGCAAAGCTGATCTGGCAACAGCAATCAGAGAAAGTTGGAGCCAGATTGACGAAGAGTACCGTTTGTCACTCATTAAGTCCATGCCTCAGAGACTGCAAGCTGTTATAAAAGCCAGAGGTGGTGCAACAAAATACTAATGATGTATTGGAGTGTTCTTTTGTTTGTTTTTCATTATCTCATAATTTTTTCCTCATAATTGAGTGATTCCATAATTTTTTCCCCGTTTGGTCTTAAAAAGTAAGGCTAGTTTCACACTTGCGTTGAACGGCATCCGTTGCAATGCGTTGTGTGACGTATTCAACGGATGCGTTGCATATAATGGCACAACGGATCGTACAAAACAACGGAAAGCTTTTTTTTAATTTTTTCTTCTTCTTTACAGTTTTACCGGCAGCAGACTATTGTGAATGATCAGCTGAGCGCTCTCACATGCCGGCGGCCGGGCGCTCAGCTGAGCGCTCTCACATGCCGGCGGCCGGGCGCTCAGCTGAGCTCTCTCACATGCCGGCGGCCGGGCGCTCAGGTTAGAGCTCTCACATGCCGGCGGCCGGGCGCTCAGCTGAGCTCTCTCACATGCCGGCGGCCGGGCGCTCAGGTTAGAGCTCTCACATGCCGGCGGCCGGGCGCTCAGCTGAGAGCTCTCACATGCCGGCGGCCTGTTTTCCAAAAGAGCGGATTGTGGCGGAAGGAAAAAAAACGCAAGTGTGAAAGTACCCTTACTAGCCTGGCTAGCACATTAGGTTTTAATGATTTTTTTTTTTAGTGTTTCTTAAAGCCAGAAAGTTGACATTTGCAATGACTTTAGTTTTGTGCCATGTCTGTGATCTGCTTTTTTTTTTAAACAAAAGTAAACAACTGAATGAACATCCTCAGAGCCAGGTGATTCCATAATTTTTACCAGGGGTTGTGTATAGACGAGTGGCCATCTTACACTAGTCTTAGGCATCAGACATGCAACAACTGGTCAGGATTTAGATGAATTGTGGCATCACGCTCCAGGTCTGACCATTTTGATAAAGCTTTGAGACACTGGGATGACAACACCAAGTTGCTAAATTTTCACTCAACTCTGAGATGCGCCAAATTTAGCAACTTTTCCTAACCATCTATGTGAGAATTCTGGCAAAATTGCTTTGATGAAACAAGGTCAGTGAATTTTGCAATTGTGGCATGTACAGTGCTGGCCAAAAGTATTGGCACCCCTGCAATTCTATCAGAGAATACTCAGTTTCTTCTTGAAAATGATTTCAATTACAAATTCTTTGGTATTATTATCTTCATTTATTTTGCTTGCAATGAAAAAACACAAAAGAGAATGAAACAAAAATCAAATCATTGATCA
>NC_134354.1:530616249-530671249 GCF_048569485.1 Anomaloglossus baeobatrachus
GAGAGAGAGAAAAGAGAGAAGATAGAGAGAAAGAAAGAGGGAAAAAGAGAAAAAGAGAGACTGGGAAAAAGAGAGAGAGGAGAGAAAGAGAGAGAGATGGAGAGAGAGAAAAGAGAGAAGAGAGAGGGAAAAAGAGAAAAAGAGAGACTGAGAAAAAGAGAGAGGGAAAAAGAGAGTGAGAGAGGAGAGAAAAAGAGAGAGAGATAGAGAGAGAGAAAAAGAGAGAGAAAGAGAGAGAGAGAAAGAGAGAGAAAAAGAGACAGGAAGAGAGAGAGAAAAAGAGAAAGGGAGAGAGAGAAAGAGAGAGAAGGAAAAAGAGAAAAAGAGAGACTGAGAAAAAGAGAGAGAAAGAAAAAGAGAAAAAGAGAGAAAGAGAGAAAAAGAGAGAGAGAGGAGAGAGAGAAAGAGGGAAAAAGAGAAAAAGAGAGACTGAGAAAAAGAGAGAGAGAGAGAAAAAGAGAGAAAGAGAAAAAGAGAGAGAGAGAAAAGAGAGAGCGGTAGAGAGAGAGAAAAAGAGAGAAAGAGAAAGAGAAAGAAAAAGAGAAAGAGAGAGAGAAAGAGAGAGAGAGAAAGAGTGAGAGACAGAGAGAGAAAGAGAGAAAGAGAGAGAGAAAGAGAGAGAGAGAAGAGAGAGGAGAGAGATTGAGAGAGAGAGGGAGAGAGAAGAGATAGAAGAGAGTAGGAAAAAGAAAAAAGAGAGACTGAGAAAAAGAGAGAGAAAGTAAAAGAGAAAAAGAGAGAGAGAGAGGAGAGAGAGAAAAAGAGAAAAAGAGAGAATGAGAAAAAGAGAGAGAGAGAAAAAAAGAGAGAAAAAGAGAGAGAGAGAAAGAGAAAAAAAGAGAGAGAGGGAGAGAGAGAGAGAAAAAGAGAAAAAGAAAGAGAGAGGAAGAAAGAGAGAAAGAGAAAGAAAAAGAGAGGGAGAGAGAGAGAAAGAGAAAGAGAGAGGGGGGAGAGAGAGGGAAAAAGAAAAAAGAGACTGAGAAAAAGAGAGAGAGAGAAAATGAGAGAAAAAGAGAGCGAGAAAAAGAGAGAGAGAAAGAGAGAAAAAAGAGATAGAGAGGGAGAGAGAGAGAGAAAGAGAGAAAAAGAGAGAGAGAAAAAGAGAGAGAGAGGAAGAGAGAAAGAGTGAGAGAGAAAGAGAGAAAGAGAGAGAGAGAAAGAGAGAGAGAGAGAAAAAGAGAGAAAAATAGAGACAGAAAGAGAGCGAAAGAGAGAGAAAGAGAGAGAGAGAAAAAGAGAGAGAGAGAGAGAGAGAGAGAGCAATGCAGCCTCATTCTGTGAACTGCTCTGATTTTAGAGGTGTGTCCCGCAGCTCACAGCTGATGTCCGGCTCCTCCCCTCAGTGGATAATTAAATTAAATTATAATTATAAATAAATAATAATTATGGTATAATTTAAAATGAAAAATAAATTAGATTTTTTACCAGGACGGCCGTGACTTGAACTCGTGCTTCTTAGACGGGAGCCACTGGCTCTATTGAGAAACATAGGCAGATTTGGTAATCTTGACATCTAAATTGCAGAGTGTCTGGTGACAGCGCGATTCACTTCAGGTGCTACATCGAGAGGACACAGATCGGTGTCAGTATGGGGTGTTGCCCCATGCGTATCGCCACAAACAATGTGGCTTCCTCAAGGGCCAAAAAGTAAGAGGACACAATGCGAGCTGAAGTGAGTACTGAAGCTCCCTGAATGATATCTCTAGCCTCACTACCCTCTTCTATTCTCCTATTTTCTCCTCACAGATGCACTTTCTTGCCCCCTCCTCAGTCCCCTTTCCTCTCCTCCACCTATCCTCTTATTTGCCCCACACAGATGCACCCTCCTGCCCCCTCCCCACTCCCCTTTTCTCTCCTCCACCTATCCTCCTTTTTGCCCCTTATAGATGTACTCTCTTGCCCCCATCCAACTCCCCTCTTCTCTCCTCCACCTATCCTCCTATCTGCTCCTCATAGATGCACTCTCCTGCCCCCTCCCCACTCTCCTCTTCTCTCCTTCACCTATCCTCCTATTTGCCCCTCACAGATGCACTCTGTTGCCCCCCCCACTCCCCTCTTCTTTCCACCACCTATCCTCCTTTTTGCCCCCTCACAGATGTACTCTCTTGCCCCTTCCACACTCCCCTCTTATCTACTTCACCTATTCTCCTATTTGCCATCACAGCTGCACTCTCCTGCCCCCTCCCCCACTGCCCTGTAGCTGATGATGCCCCATTGCTGTCCTGTGATGGTGGCCCAGCCTCCTCATCTTCATGGTTTGCTGCCAGACATCCAACTTTCTTATTTCTTTGTGCATACAGTGTGTTTAAAAATGCAGACATATGCAGTATCTAATATATAAAGCTGAATATATGTGTATATGTGTATGTGTGTATGTATGTATGTGTGTATGTCCGGGATTGGCATCTGCACCGTCGCAGCTACAACCACAAAATTTTGCACACTCACACTTCTGGACCCCGAGAGCGTCATAGGCTATGTTTTGAGGGGAAATTTTAACCCTGCACTTTACAGTTATTCACCAAAAAACCTGCCTCCATTAAAGCGAATGGAGTTGGGAGTCACAGTGCAGCCAGACCTTCAGAAGAATGCGCAGCCACGCCCTTATATGGAATGTTGGCATGTCACAATGCAGCCAGGGAAAGGACAGACGCAGCCAGGGAAAGAGGCAGACACAGACAGGGAAAGAGGCAGACACAGACAGGGTAAGAGACAGACACAGACAAAGAGAGAGACTGACAGGGGAAGAGACAGACAGGGAAAGAGAGGGAAAGAGAGAGACAGGTTAAGAGACAGACACAGACAGGTAAAGAGACAGACACAAAGAGACAGAGACAGATACAGGGAAAAAGACAGACAGGGAAAGAGAGGGAAAGAGACGGACAGGGAAAGAGAGGGAAAGAGACAGACACAGGGAAAGAGACAGAGGGAAAGAGACAGACAGAGAAAGAGAGGGAAAGAGACAGACATGGAAAGTGACAGCGATAGGTAGACAGACAGGGAAAGAGATTGAGACAGACGGAGAAAGAGACAGAGACACTCAGAGACAGACAGGGAAAGAGAAAGACAGACAAAGAGATAGAGAAACAGAGAGATATATACAGAGGGGGAGACAGACATTATAATTGCATTTATATCTATTTTTTCGTGGTTTCTATTTTGTTAACAGTAGTTATTAACCCGGGTGAAGCCAGGTAGTACAGCTAGTATAAAATAAATATATAACAAATATAGTGTGTATGTCTGCATTTCTGTGAAGAAGTGACTGTGTACATCTGACATTTTAGTGATAAAATTCAGACATTAAAAAGCATAAATAAAACTAAAAGCACAAAAAACCCAGCTTAAAAATGGCAAAACTCATGCACCATTAAAAAAATAACTACCATTTTATATGCAAAATAAATAACTCTATAATGTTTTATTTAGCACAAATATGTACAGAAAAAAAGGTCAATGGGGCCATATACAAGGATGGGAACATAAACGAGGATGGGGGACAAAGATACAAGCATAAGATGGGAAAACTGGATGCTGAGGGAATAAGGCTCTTTCCCTTGGGACCCAGCTTATGCATGCTTTGCTATACATTTGTGCCTGAACCCCACTTTCCCATGCTCTACTAAACATCTTTCCCTCAACACCCAGCTTTCACATGCTCTGCTATACATCTTTCTTTCAGTACCCATATTTCCTATGCTCTGATATCAAGGGCAAGCTAGGTGCTGAGGTAAAGATGTACAGCAGAGCATCAGAAAGCTGGATGCTGAGGTAAAGATGTACAGCAGAGCATCAGAAAGCTGGATGCTGAGGTAAAGATGTACAGCAGAGCATCAGAAAGCTGGAT
The DNA here is from genome assembly GCF_048569485.1 of Anomaloglossus baeobatrachus. Lineage (NCBI taxonomy): Eukaryota > Metazoa > Chordata > Amphibia > Anura > Aromobatidae > Anomaloglossus > Anomaloglossus baeobatrachus. The sequence goes on from NC_134354.1 coordinate 530,620,097, forward strand.
GCTGAGGTAAAGATGTACAGCAGAGCATATCAGAAAGCTGGATGCTGAGGTAAAGATGCATAGCAGAACATCGGAAAGCTGGGTGCTGACGGAAAGAGGAATATCAGAACATCGGAAAGCTGGGTGCTGAGGGAAAGAGGGATATCAGAGAATGGGAAAACTGGGTGCTGATGTATAGAAGACCATGGGAGGGCAGGGTGCTGAGGGAAAGATCCGAATGTCAGCATAATTATTCTGTACTCCGAGCTGGGCAGAGGTGAGAAAAGACGGGGGGGGGGGGCAGGTACAAATTTTGCACCTGGGCCCATTGAACTCTAGTTACGCCACAGGGGCGCAAGAGGTAAGGGGGCCCATTTTCACTTCCAAAGCAGGTGGACTTGTATATTGACATTTTTGTATATGACAGGTGTATTATGAGGAGCTATTTGACTGCAGAGAGGCCCTATATACTGATCTTGCACAGGGACCTTTTTCTGTCTGTGTCCAACAGTGCTGAAACCTTAAATGAAATCAGACCCCTGATATATTTCGGACCCCAGACTGAACTTCATAAATAATTCAAACCTAAACAAGAGTACTATATTAATTCAGATTGTATAAAATACCCTACAATCCAACGTTTGCATTATCTAACAATGAGATTTTTTATTTTACTTCCTATGTCCGTCTTTGAATCCAGTAATTCCATTGTTTCCCTTGAAACCCCAGAAACATTTGGAACTCCTGAGCAGACTCCATAATTTTCTTTCTCTTGAAACAATACAAATGCTTGTTGCAAAGGTTTTGTCTGGGGACTGAATTAATTTAGAATTCTTGTTCAGGTTTGAGTTATTTATGGGGTCTGGTCTGGGGTCGCATATATATCAGAGGTATTAAGGTAAACAATAGAAATACTAGATGTATGATGGACATAGGAAAAATAAATGAAAAAGTCTTCATTGTGGCAAATATGTCATAATAAGAAGTATTTTTGTGTTTTACCATCAGTGCTTATTAGACACCATGGCCCTATAGTGCCAACAGCTGCCATTTCTCCATGGGTAATAATACAATATGTCAATGATGACATTAAATGACGTGATGTAAGAGCTATGTGCCATATTTTGACTTTCCATGTTGTTAATCCTGTTTTCAAATACTATGTTGGTTTTCCATTGTCACACATCTGCATTATCCAGTTGGATACTTTTATATATTGTCCCTTTTTCCTACAGCATGTAGTACACTTCACACCTGAATGCTTTTTACAAGCCTATTGTTACATACAGGACTATGTTAATGGCATGCTGAGCTAAATATGTTTCCAAGAATTGAAGAACTTGTGCCAATAATATATTTTCCAACATTCACTGGTCAGCTAATAGAAAGACAATGCCTGGTATCCAGATCACCTAGCTGGGTCATTCTAATACACAGTGCATTTATAGTGTAATTGCTCCACCCACAGGTCAGACGAAGAAATGTCACCCTTAGTTTACAGAAACCTAGTTTTCCTTGTGGAAACATACTGACCTCTATTGGTGAAAAAGCAGATTGCAAAGTCAAGTTTCCTATTTCCAAAATCCTGACACAAAGTCGTAAGCAGAGACGTTTTCCAGCCCGATGACTTAGGCCGCGGTCCCATTTAGTGTAGGAAACACTCAGGTTTTTCACAAAAAATCTGCTTCGTTTAACATTTCAAGAAAAGTGGATGTGATTTCAGGAAAAGCCGTGTCCACAGTGGCTACAAACGCTGTGGACTGGGCGCTTTGTGGCGCAGTATTCCCCTCGTAGGCGTCAAAGCAGAGAAAGTGAAAAGCACAATTGCGTTTTTAGGTCCAGAATCCCAACAACTCTACAGAAATAAAAATACATTACAAATGCTACAAAAAAATTCATAAAAAGTTGCATATTTGGATGTGGACATATGCAGAAGAAACACAGAAAAAAAAAACAAGTGTTTTTACACGTGGTACTATCTCTCTATATATCCATCTATCTATCCATTATCAATCTCTCTATCATCCATTTATCATCTAGTTTTCTAGCTATTATCTATCTATCTATCTGTCTATCTATCTACTGTATCTATCATCATCAATCTCTCTATTATCTACCTACTGTATCTATCTATCTATTGTTCTATCTATCTATTGTTCTATCTATCTATTGTTCTATATCTATATATCTATCGTTCTATCTGTGTATTATCTATTTATCATCTAACTTTCAAGCTATCATTTATCTATCTCTCTATCTATTTCCTATCCCGGTATCTATCTCACTATATATCCATCTAACTATCATCTATCTATATATCCATCTATCTACTTGTATCTATAGTGCTAGCTATTTATCTGCCTCTGCATGTATCCATGTATCTATCTATCTATTTATCTATCCCTCTATCACTCTATCGATCTATCTATCTTTCATTCTATCTATCTATATATCCATTATCTATCTATCGCTCTATCTATATATCCATTATCTATCTATCCCTCTATCTATATATCCATTATCTATCTATCCCTCTATCTATATATCCATTATCTATCTATCATCTATCTATCTATCTATCTATCTAGCATCTATCTATCTATCTATCTATCCCTCTATCTATCTGGCATCTATCTATCTATCTATCATCTATCCCTCTATCCATCCCTCTATCTATCCATCCATCTATCTATTATCTATCTATCCCTTTATCTATCCCTTTATCTATCCCTTTATCTATCTATCGATCTATCTATCTATCCATCCATCTATCTATTATCTATCTATCCCTTTATCTATCCCTTTATCTATCTATCTATCTATCTGTCTATGTATTACCTATATGTGCACTGAATGACCAGCCATGACATGTATATTGTTAGCTATGTCTGTTCTAATACATATAATGGTCATCCTGTGTATGGCAGAGGAGTTCCCCCCAGTGTGGTGGTCCTGGTACTGTGCAGTCTGCAGGGCTGGCTTCGTACAAGTCTCCTATAAGCGATCTATAGGGCTCCAATAAAGCAGCTGGTTTCATGCTGTAAAGGACACATCTATAAATCTGGAGAAACCTGCTAAGGGAGAACGATTCTCTTAAGGAATGAGAGAACACTCCAGTGTGAGCAGTCTGAGGTAACACGGCGCAGGGTGCAATGACAGAGGACAGGACCATGGAGGAAATGTTTAGCACCATGGAAAGTGTAGCATCCTCAATGTGGCCAGTGCTATCAGTGCTCTGAGGTGATCGATCACATCCTGCACACCAGACAGCAGCTGCAGCTAGCAATGGGCTGATGCATGGCGTTCACCTCGCAGAAGAGCCTGGCACTTGTGCTCCATGCCTAGGCTGGTGGCGGGGCTAATGCCTGCAATGTGTTGGACACTTCATGCTCTGAACTTGTGGCTTTCTCAGGGGACCTCATTATGAGGCAGGGCAGCCTGTATGATCCAGTTCTCCTCAGAGATCCCAGCACTGAGTGTATAGTCCATAGACCCAGGAAGGACAAGGGCAGAGGAAAAGTGGAGGAGATATAGATCATAGCCACAACACTTGTTCATTAATACAGGGACTGGGAAGCTGTTCATCCCTGAGGGAGGAGCTGAGCAATATCAGGACTGTAAGGGGCCACCAGCAGCAGCCAGCTTGCCTAGCACCTCTTCTACTGAGGGACCACAGCCAAGGTGGGTGCCAGATCATGAGGTGATATGAAGGCTGGGAGATGAAGACCATCTGACATCACCTCAGGCCCCACTACAACCGCAATCACAGCTGACAAGGTAAGTCATAGCCTTTATTTCCATCTGTGCACTTCCACTACATGCAGTAGCAATGACTGCTGTCTGCAGGAGTATGGGGCTCACCTACATGGGGGTGTCTGCAGGAGTATGGGGCTCACCTACATGGGGGTGTCTGCAGGAGTATGGGGCTCACCTACATGGAGGTGTCTGCAGGAGTATGGGGCTCACCTATATGGTGGTGTCTGCAGGAGTATGGGGCTCACCTATATGGTGGTGTCTGCAGGAGTATGGGGCTCACATGGGGGTGTCTGCAGGAGTATGGGGCTCACCTACATGGGGGTGTCTGCAGGAGTATGGGGCTCACATGGGGGGTCTGCAGGAGTATGGGGCTCACCTACATGGGGGTGTCTGCAGGAGTATGGGGCTCACGTATATGGTGGTGTCTGCAGGAGTATGGGGCTCACCTACATGGGGGTGTCTGCAGGAGTATGGGGCTCACCTACATGGGGGTGTCTGCAGGAGTATGGGGCTCACCTACATGGAGGTGTCTGCAGGAGTATGGGGCTCACCTACATGGAGGTGTCTGCAGGAGTATGGGGCTCACCTACATGGGGGTGTCTGCAGGAGTATGGGGCTCACCTACATGGGGGTGTCTGCAGGAGTATGGGGCTCACCTACATGGAGGTGTCTGCAGGAGTATGGGGCTCACCTACATGGGGGTGTCTGCAGGAGTATGGGGCTCACCTACATGGGGGTGTCTGCAGGAGTATGGGGCTCACCTACATGGGGGTGTCTGCAGGAGTATGGGGCTCACCTACATGGGGGTGTCTGCAGGAGTATGGGGCTCACCTACATGGGGGTGTCTGCAGGAGTATGGGGCTCACCTACATGGAGGTGTCTGCAGGAGTATGGGGCTCACCTACATGGGGGTGTCTGCAGGAGTATGGGGCTCACCTACATGGGGGTGTCTGCAGGAGTATGGGGCTCACCTACATGGGGGTGTCTGCAGGAGTATGGGGCTCACCTAGATGGTGGTGTCTGCAGGAGTATGGGGCTCACCTACATGGGGGTGTCTGCAGGACTATGGGGCTCACCTACATGGGGTGTCTCTGCAGGAGTATGGGGCTCACCTATATGGTGGTGTCTGCAGGAGTATGGGGCTCACCTATATGGTGGTGTCTGCAGGAGTATGGGGCTCACCTACATGGAGGTGTCTGCAGGAGTATGGGGCTCACCTATATGGTGGTGTCTGCAGGAGTATGGGGCTCACCTATATGGTGGTGTCTGCAGGAGTATGGGGCTCACCTATATGGTGGTGTCTGCAGGAGTATGGGGCTCACCTACATGGAGGTGTCTGCAGGAGTATGGGGCTCACCTATATGGTGGTGTCTGCAGGAGTATGGGGCTCACCTACATTGAGGTGTCTGCAGGAGTATGGGGCTCACCTACATGGGGGTGTCTGCAGGAGTATGGGGCTCACCTATATGGTGGTGTCTGCAGGAGTATGGGGCTCACCTATATGGTGGTGTCTGCAGGAGTATGGGGCTCACCTACATGGGGGTGTCTGCAGGAGTATGGGGCTCACCTACATGGGGGTGTCTGCAGGAGTATGGGGCTCACCTACATGGAGGTGTCTGCAGGAGTATGGGGCTCACCTACATGGGAGTGTCTGCAGGAGTATGGGGCTCACCTACATGGAGGTGTCTGCAGGAGTATGGGGCTCACCTACATGGGAGTGTCTGCAGGAGTATGGGGCTCACCTATATGGTGGTGTCTGCAGTAAGTGCCCAGGACCTGCTGAGGGACCAGAGTGAGAGGACAAGAAGGAAGAAGCAGCAGGAGCTCTCCATGCAGCACTGCACAAAGACATGCCAGATAATGGCTAGGAGACTAATAATTGCCCGACAATTGGCAGACATGGTGTAAACGCAACAGTGCTGATAACAAGTGTCAGGAGCAGCCTCGTCCTCAGTGTCAGGGTCTGCAGGATGATGGTGGGGTCTGCCAGGCTGCAGCTGACCTTTGTGTGGCAGAGGCTGCAGCTCCCCTCACTCACTGCGATGATGAGGAGGAGGTCTGTGCTGGAAGCAGCATTGTCGGAGTACGGCATGGACGAGGTCTGGGCTGAGGGAGGGAGGGTCGGGATTTGGTGCAGCTTAGTGATATAGTAGATACAGTCAGTCACAGCTGCGTCCCACAAAGGCAACAATGTGTAAATTGTACAGGTGACTGGATAGGTGCAAGGTCCAGAGAGCGGCTCCTCACTGAGCCAGCTAATGAGGGAGGAAGGGGCCACCTGTCAGGGTTCAGTATTACCCCAAGGAAATGCTTACAGTCCTGCCACAGTCTGCAAAGGAGAGTATCCAGTATGTACGGAGCTGGTTAGGGTTCAGGACTGCCCTGAGGACAGCTCCTGCCATTTATGTAACCTACAGGGAAGTTTACCTGTCACAATAGTGCTCAGTGGTGAGTACTATACTAGTGATTACCTGTTATTACTGCATAACTTACAGGGAAATGTACCTGTCACAATAGTGCTCAGTGGTGAATGCTCAGTGGTGAGTACTATCCTAGTGATTACCTGTTATTACTGAATAATGTACAGGGACGTTTACCTGTCACAATAGTGCTCAGTGGTGAGTACTATACTAGTGATTACCTGTTATTACTGAATAATGTACAGGGACGTTTGCCTGTCACAATAGTGCTCAGTGGTGAGTACTATCCTAGTGATTACCTGTTATTACTGCATAACTTACAGGGAAATGTATCTTTCACAGTAGTGCTCAGTGGTGAGTACTATACTAATGATTAGCTGTTATTACTGTATAATGTACAGGGAAGTGTACCTATCACAGTAGTGGTCAGTGGTGAGTACTATACTAGTGATTACCTATTATTACTGCATACCTTACAAGGAAAAGTGTACCTTTCACAGTAGGGCTCAGTGGTGAGCAGTATACTGCTGATTAGCTCCTAATACTGTATAAACTGTAGGTAAGTGTACCTGTCACAGTAGTGTTCAGTGGTCAGTGCTTTATTAGTGATTAAATTACCTGTTATTACTGTATAACCTGTATCTGTTAGAGCAATGATCAGTACTAAACTATGGTAATGATTAGCTCCTCGTACTTTATAACCTGTAGGTAAGTGTATCCATCAGAGTAGAGGCCAGTGTTCAGCACTACACCAGTGATCACTTCCTATTACTGTATAAACTGCAGGTACTGTATGTGTAGTCATCAGAGTAGGGGTTCAGTACTACACCAGTGGTTACCTGGTATTACTACTAATGTGCTTGGACTAATTTTCAGGGGATGTCTTATATTTTTTATTGGGTTCAGTAAATTGGAATTATTATTATTATTTATTATTATAGCGCCATTTATTCCATGGCGCTTTACAAGTGAAAGAGGGTATACGTACAACAATCAATAACAATACAAAACAGACTGGTAGAGGAGGAGAGAGGACCCTGCCCGCGAGGGCTCACAGTCTACAGGGAATGGGTGATGGTACAATAGGTGAGGACAGAGCTGGTTGCACAGTGGTGTACTTGACTGAGGGTTATTGTAGTCTGATGTGCTGAGGTAGAGCGTTCCAGAGTATGGGGGAGGCACGGGAGAAATCTTGTACGCGATTGTGGGAAGAGGAGATAAGAGAGGAGTAGAGAAGGAGATCATGTGAGGATCTGAGGTTGCGTGCAGGTAGGTACTGGGAGACTAGGTCACAGATGTAGGGAGGAGACAGGTTGTGCATGGCTTTGTATGTCATGGTTAATGTTTTGAACTGGAGTCGTTGGGCGATGGGAAGCCAGTGAAGGGATTGGCAGAGTGGCGAGGCTGGGGAATAGCGAGGGGAAAGGTGGATTAAGCGGGCCACAGAGTTTAGGATAGATTGGAAGGGTGCAAGAGTGTTAGAAGGGAGGCCAGAGAGCAGGAGGTTGCAGTAGTCGAGGCGGGAGATGATGAGGGCATGTACTAATGTTTTTGCTGATTCTTGGTTAAGGAAAGCACGGATCCGGGAGATGTTTTTGAGTTGTAATCGGCATGAGTTGAAGAGGGCTTGGATGTGTGGCTTGAAGGATAGAGCAGAGTCGAGGGTTACTCCAAGGCAACGAGCTTGTGAGAGTGGGGAGAATGAGCAACCATCAAGTTTGATGGAAAAGCTTCTTGGAGGAGATGAGTGAGGAGGAGGAAAGACAATGAACTCTGTTTTGTCCATGTTAAGTTTTAGGAACCGCACAGAGAAGAAGGATGAAATAGCAAACAGACATTGTGGAATTTTGGTTAGTAGAGAGGTAATGTCAGGTCCAGAGAGGTAGATCTGTGTGGAATGTGTGTTAATACCAAGTGATTATTGACCCCTTCAACCGCCCATAATGCCCCTACCCCTCTGTGCTGGTATAAGTGACAGACACAGAGGGGTGGATGGGATTACAGGCTGGGGTAAAGGGGTGTAGATTAATTTATCATTAACAAATGTTCGAATCACTGACACCAACACAGAAGGGCGGGGGGGAATATTCATTTGCTGTTAATACACATTTCAATCACTGACACTGGCACAGAGGGGAAGGCGGGATTATGGGCGGGGAAAGGGGAGAATATTCATTTGCCATTAAAACACTTTCCGATCACTCACACTGGCACAGAAGGCTGAGAGGGATTATGGGTGGGAAAAAAGGGGAGAATATTAATTTCCTATTAAAAGACATTTGTATCACTGATGCTGGCACAGAGGGGTGCACAGGATTATGGGTGGGAGAAAAGGGGAGAATATTAATTTGCCATTAAAACACGTTACAATCAATGATGCCGGCAAAGAGGGCATTGGTGGGGGAAGGGGTGAATATTAATTTTCTATTAACTAGCCAGCAGGTAACTATAAACTTCCAGGGCTTAAAGCAACACAACAGGGCAATGTACACCAATAATAATTACATATCCTAAATTGGCTGCACAAGCCCTATTTTAGGATCTTATTATAATATGGTACGCAACTAGGGCTTAATTTTCGAGAAGGGCTTATATTATAAGCATACTCCAAAACAGCCGAAAAATCCTGCCAGGCCTTATTTTCAGGGTAGGTCTTATTTATGGGAAAAACCTTCAGGTATAGTGGTCCTGTCAGAGTTGTGGTTAGTTTTCAACACTACACTAGTGATTATCTCCCATTAATGTATAAATGTACCTGTTAGAGTAGTGGGCAATACACAGTATTACAACAGTGATCACCTCCTATTAATTATATAATCTGCAAGTGAGTGTAAGGGATACTTTGCACGTTGCTACTGCGATGTTGTCGGGGGTCAATCGAAAGTGACGCACATCCGGCGCCAGTAACGACGTCGCAACGTGTAAAGCCTAGATGCACCAATAAACGATCGCAAAAGCGTTGTAAATCGGTGATCGGTGTAGTGTCGGTCATTTTCATAATTTCGCTGCAGCGACAGGTACGATGTTGTTCCTCGTTCCTGCGGCAGCACACATCGTTGTGTATGAAGCCGCAGGAGTGAGGAACTTCTCCTTACCTGGCACCTGCCTCCACCGGCTATGCGGAAGGAAGAAGGTGGGTGGGATGTTTACGTACCGCTCATCTCCACCCCTCCGCTTCTATTGGCCTCCTGCCGTGTGACGTCGCTGTGACGCCGCACGACCCGCCCCCTTAGGAAGGAGGCGGGTCACCGGCCAGAGTGACGCTGTAGGGCAGGTAAGTGCGTGTGAAGCTGCCGTAGCGATAATGTTCGCTACGGCAGCTATCACAAGATATCGCATCTGCGACGGGGGCGGGGACTATCGCGCTCAGCATCGCTACCATCGGCTTGCGATGTCGCAGCGTGCAAAGTACCCCTAAGTGTATAAGCCAGAATAGTGGATAGTGTTCAGTGTTCAGTGATTTCCTTCTATTATTTGCAAGGTGAGTGTACCTGTCAGAGTAATGGTCTGTGTTTGCTACTACATTAGTGATTAATAATAATAATAACAATAATTTTATTTATATAGCGCCAACATATTCTGCAACTATTTTTGCAATTAAGCATGAATATGTACCAACAATAAAAACAATAGAAAGTAGCACATAACTGTTCAGCAGTTACAGGAGGAGTGAAGGCAATGCTTGCAAGTTTACAATCTATAAGGAAATGAGGGAGGACACAATAGGTAAATTTGCTTGTCAGGTATGGTCCAGCCATCAATATAAAAAATAGGAGTTTTGAAATAAGGCTGCATAAGCCGTCAGTCAGTATCTCTCTAAGCACAATTAAAAGTGCTACTGGATGCATAGAGGATGTGGGATAGATGAATAAAAGGGACACCAGATTCTGAGGAACATTTGGAAATGAGGAATAGCTATAAGTTAAATTAGAGAATTGAGGTGATAGGAATGTCAAAAGAGATGTGGTTTTAAAGTGTGCTAAAAATGTGAGTGCTAGGTATTAATTGAATTGTCTGGGGTAGTGCATTCGAAAAAACTGGAGCAGCATAAGAGAAGTCTTAGATATGGAAGTGGGAGGTTCAGATTAACAAAAATGTTAACCATGAGAGGGGAGCTGTATGGTGGTGTAGAACTGTGGAGAGCTTTGTGGGTGAGAGATAAATTTGTATTGTTTTCTGTAGACATCAGGTAACTAGTGCAATGACTGGAACAATTTGGAGGCATGTATAGGCTGCACATAGATACAATCCTGGCTGCCACATTCAGGATGGAATGGAGAGGAGACAGTTTGGTAAGAGAAATCACTGGAAAGGCAAAAGGGAGCGGTAAGCTCACCAAATGATTCTGCAGGCCCCACCGGTGCATGGATGTGGCTGGCTATCACGTGTAGACAAAGAAAAAGGATGAAGTCCAGCACCAGATACTTTCTTGTAAAATGTTTATTGTTCTTTACTCAAAAATCATATGTGCAGAATGAAAACATGACTCATGAAGTGAGCCTCATAAGGCTCCTGCTTACGCGTTTCGGATATCTTCTTAATCATAGGCATATGATTTTTGAATAAAGAACAAGAAACATTTTACAAGAAGGAGGTAAACCAATCAGTAGAGAGTTGCAGAGATCCAGACTAGAATGAATAGGTGCAACAGTAAAGGGTGCTTTACACGCTGCGACATCGCTAATGGTATATCGTCAGGGTCACGTCGTTAGTGACGCACATCCGGTGTCATTAGCGACATCGCAGAGTGTGACAGCTAGGAGCGACGATCAATGATCACAAAAACGTCAAAAATCGTTGATCGTTGACACGTCGCTTCTTTTAATAATATCGTTAGTGGTGCATGCCGCTAGTTGTTCGTCGTTCCTGCGGCCTCACACATCGCTATGTGTGACACCGCAGTAATGACGAACATCTCCTTACCTGCGTCCACCGGCAATGAGGAAGGAAGGAGGTGGGCCGCATGTTTCGGCCGCTCATCTACGCCCCTCCTCTGCTACTGGGCAGCTGCTTAATGACGCCGCTGTGACGTCGCTGTGACGCCGAACGCACCTCCCCCTTGAAGGAGGGATTGTTCGGCAGCAACAGCGACGTCGCTAAGCAGGTACAGTACAGACCAAAAGTTTGGACACACCTTCTCATCTCTAGAACAACTGTTAAGAGGAGACTTTGTGCAGCACGTCTTCATGGTAAAATAGCTGCTAGGAAACCACTGCTAAGGACAGGCAATAAGCAGAAGAGACTTGTTTGCGCTAAACAGCACAAGGAATGGACATTAGACCAGTGGAAATCTGTGCTTTCGTCTGATGAGTCCAAATTTGAGATCTTTGGATCCAATCACCGTGTCTTTGTAGAAAAGGTGAACGGATGGACTCTACATGTCTGGTTCCCACCGTGAAGCATGGAGGAGGAGGTGTAATGGTGTGGGGGTACTTTGCTGGTGACACTGTTGGGGATTTATTCAAAATAGAAGGCATACAGAACCAGCATGCCTACCACAGCATCTTGCAGTGGCATGCTATTCCGTCCGGTTTGCATTTAGTTGGACCATCATTTATTTTTCAACAGGACAATGACCCCAAACACACCTCCAGGCTGTGTAAGGGCTCTTTGACTAAGAAGGAGAGTGATGGGGTGCTACACCAGATGACCTGGCCTCCACATTCACCAGACCTGAACCCAATCGAGATGGTTTGGGGTGAGCTGGACCACAGAGTGAAGGTAAAAGGGCCAACAAGTGCTAAGCACCTCTGGGAACTCCTTCAAGACTGTTGGAAAACCATTTCCAGTGACCACCTCTTGAAGCTCATCAAGAGAATGCCAAGAGTGTGCAAAGTAGTAATGAAAGCAAAAGGTGGCTGCTTTGAAGAACCTAGGATATAAGAAATATTTTCAGTTGTTTCACACTTTTTTAAGTATTTCATTCCACATGTTTTAACTCATAGTTTTGACGCCTTCAATGTGAATCTACAATTTTTCAGAGTCCTGAAAATAAAGAAAACTCTTTGAATAAGAAGGTGTGTCCAAACTTTTGGTCTGTACTGTATGTGCGTGTGACGCTGCCGTAGCGATATTGTTCGCCACGGCAGCAATCACCACATATCGCAAGAACGACGAGGGCGGGTGCTATCGCTAGTGACATCGCTAGCAATCGCTAGCGATATCGCACCGTGTAAAGCACCCTTAAGAGTTTTTACAGTTTCAAAATTGATAAAAGTTTGGATCATGGTGATAATTTTAAAGTATTTTCAACTACTCAGACAACACCATCTCAATCCCTATTTTTTCCTCCTTTGTAAAATAATGACAATGTTCCACCAGTGTTGGCAGTGTCTGTTCTGTGGATCATATGACATTGTTATGTCGATTGATCCTGCAGTCTATCAATGGCCACTCTGTGATGTTGTCATGGAGGAATGAAAGCGGATTCAAGTGGCTCCTGTGAAGCTCTATTGAACTTCATGCCCAAGAGAGTTAACATAATGTTTGAAAATAATGGTGGTCACACAAAATATTAACACTTTGGGCACAATTTGACCATTTTAACTTCGGGGCGTACAAAATTTTGTTGCCAGCGGTTTTGACATTAATGGCTGTGTGTTGAGTTATTTAGAGCAGAGGTCCCAACTCCAGTCCTCAAGGCCCACCAACAGTGCATGTTTTCAGGATTTCCTTAGCAGCCTATACATGCCTCCAAATTGTTCCAGTCATTGCACTAGTTACCTGATGTCTACAGAAAACAATACAAATTTATCTCTCACCCACAAAGCTCTCCACAGTTCTACACCACCATACAGCTCCCCTCTCATGGTTAACATTTTTGTTAATCTGAACCTCCCACTTCCATATCTAAGACTTCTCTTATGCTGCTCCAGTTTTTTCGAATGCACTACCCCAGACAATTCAATTAATACCTAGCACTCACATTTTTAGCACACTTTAAAACCACATCTCTTTTGACATTCCTATCACCTCAATTCTCTAATTTAACTTATAGCTATTCCTCATTTCCAAATGTTCCTCAGAATCTGGTGTCCCTTTTATTCATCTATCCCACATCCTCTATGCATCCAGTAGCACTTTTAATTGTGCTTAGAGAGATACTGACTGACGGCTTATGCAGCCTTATTTCAAAACTCCTATTTTTTATATTGATGGCTGGACCATACCTGACAAGCAAATTTACCTATTGTGTCCTCCCTCATTTCCTTATAGATTGTAAACTTGCAAGCATTGCCTTCACTCCTCCTGTAACTGCTGAACAGTTATGTGCTACTTTCTATTGTTTTTATTGTTGGTACATATTCATGCTTAATTGCAAAAATAGTTGCAGAATATGTTGGCGCTATATAAATAAAATTATTGTTATTATTATTATTAATCACTAATGTAGTAGCAAACACAGACCATTACTCTGACAGGTACACTCACCTTGCAAATAATAGAAGGAAATCACTGAACACTGAACACTATCCACTATTCTGGCTTATACACTTAGGGGTACTTTGCACGCTGCGACATCGCAAGCCGATGGTAGCGATGCTGAGCGCGATAGTCCCCGCCCCCGTCGCAGATGCGATATCTTGTGATAGCTGCCGTAGCGAACATTATCGCTACGGCAGCTTCACACGCACTTACCTGCCCTACAACGTTTTTACAGTTTCAAAGTTGATAAAAGTTTGGATCATGGTGATAATTTTAAAAGTATTTTCAACTACTCAGACAACACCATCTCAATCCCTATTTTTTCCTCCTTTGTAAAATAATGACACTGTTCCACCAGTGTTGGCAGTGTCTGTTCTGTGGATCATATGACATTGTTATGTCGATTGATCCTGCAGTCTATCAATGGCCACTCTGTGATGTTGTCATGGAGGAATGAAAGAGGATTCAAGTGGCTCCTGTGAAGCTCTATTGAACTTCATGCCCAAGAGAGTTAACATAATGTTTGAAAATAATGGTGGTCACACAAAATATTAACACTTTGGGCACAATTTGACCATTTTAACTTCGGGGCGTACAAAATTTTGTTGCCAGCGGTTTTGACATTAATGGCTGTGTGTTGAGTTATTTAGAGCAGAGGTCCCAACTCCAGTCCTCAAGGCCCACCAACAGTGCAGGTTTTTGGGATTTCCTTAGTATTGCACAGGTGTTAATGTAACTAATTACCTGACCAGGTGCTGGTTGCAACAGCAGTGCAATGCTAAGGAAATCCTGAAAACATGCACTGTTGGTGGGCCTTGAGGACTGGAGTTGGGGAACCCTGATTTAGAGGGCATACCAAATTTACACTGCTATGCAAGTCATACACTAACTACTTTACATTGTATCAAAGTGTCATATCAGGGGTTTACTCACTTTTGTGATATACTGTAGGTCCAGTACATAGTGCCACAGGTTTTGGCCTTTTAGCTGGCCTTAAAATGCAGACTTTCATCTTTAATATGAGGATATTCACATGCCTGGAGTAAGGGTTTAGGAATTACAGCTCTTTAATATGTAGCTGCCTTTTTTCAAAGGACCAAAGATAATTGAACTATTATCGCAAAAGCTCTTTGATAGCCTGCAAAGGCTATTCCTTCATTAATCCATTGTCAGTTAAGCAGGCAAAAGGTCTGGAGCTGATTCTAAGTTGCATTTGCACTTGGAGGCTATTACTGTGAACCAACAACATGGAAATGAGCTCTCAATGGAAGAGAAATAGACCATCGTTAGGCTGAGAAACCCCCAGAAGAAAGCCATCAGAAAGATAGCAGAAATGTTGGCCAAATCAACAGTTTGTAGCATACTGCAAAAAAAGAGTATTGGTGAGCGCAGAAACTCAAAAAGACCTGAACAGCCACGGGAAGACAACAGTGATGGATTGCTGCAGAATCCTATCCATGGTCAAGAAAAAACCCTTAACACATTCACTCAAGTAAAGAACACTCTCTAGGAAGTAGGTGTTTCAATATATATAAATTTGCCGTAATGAGAAGACCTCATGAGAGCAAATAACAAGGGTTCACCACAAAGTGAAATTAGCTTTAAAAATAGAAAAGACAAATTTTACTTTGACAAAATCATCTAAAGAAGCCAGTCCAGTTCTGGAAAAACATTCTTGAACAGATGAAACTAAAGTCAACCTGTACCAGAATGAAGAGAAGATGAAAGTATGGAGAAGGCGTGTAATAGCAAATAATTCAAAGCACACCACAATCTCTGTAAGGCCTCCGTCACACTCACGTGCCTCCGGTACCTGTGTGCTTTTTTTTCACGTACCGGAGACACAGGCCCACGTGTTCCTATGTTTTGTTATTGTTTTGGACACACGTAAGTATTCAGGAACGGAACGTGTGTCCGTTCCGTACTTACGTGTGTCCGTTTTTTAAAACCGCTGACATGTCCGTGTTGCTCCGGCAGCACGGGTGTTACACAGCCCGCACCCGTACCACACGGATGTAGTGTGGATGCGGGCTCGTGTGACACGCGCCGGAGAAAGACACGTGTTAGTGAAAAAAAAAATAAAAACACATACTCACCTCCACCATACCTGCAGTCTCTGCCGCGGCTGTCCCCTATATCCGTCCCCCAGTGAATTTGAACAACGCTTCTCCTTCACTGGGGGCTGGACGCAGCATCAGCGGGGCGTGGCTTTGGTCGGACGCTGTCATTCAGCACCACAGACAGCGCCAGATGATGCAGGTAAGGCGGGGCTTTCCGTTCTCCGTGTGTTATAACGTATAACACACGGAGAACACGTACGTGCCACAAAAATGGCACACGGGGACAAAAAAAACCCCTTTAACACGTACGTGACAAAAACGTAACGTTTTGTCACGTATGTGTGGCAGAGGCCTCAAACATGGTGGAATCAGTGTGATAGCCAGGCATGCATGGCTTCCAATGGCACTGGGTCAGGAGAGTTATTAATGATGTGACTGATGAAAGAAGCAGGTGGATGAATTCTGAAGTGTACAGGGCGATACTTTCTGCTCAGATTCAACCAAATGCAGCAAGGCTGATTGAATGGCATGTCACAATACACATAGATAATCACTCAAAACATAGGGCTGGTTCACACTAAGCGACAGCGACAACGAGGTCGCTGTTACGTCACCATTTTCTGTGACGTAACAGCGACCTTGTAAGTCGCTGTTATGATCGCTGCTAGCTGTCAAACACAGCAGCCGAAGCAGCGATCATAACCGCGAGAGCAGGGAGCCGCGCACACTGCTTAGCGCTGGCTCCTTGCTCTCCTAGCTACAGTACACATCGGGTTAATTAACCCGATGTGTACTGCAGCTACATGTGCATAGAGCAGGGAGCCGCACACACTGCTTAGCGCTGGCTCCTTGCTCTCCTAGCTAGAGTACACATCGGGTTAATTACCTGATGTGTACTGCAGCTACATGTGCAGAGAGCCGGAGCCGGCAGCACAGGCAGCGTGAGAGCTGCGGAGGCTGGTAACTAAGGTAAATATCGGGTAACCACCTTGGTTACCCGATGTTTACCCTGGTTACAGCTTACCACAGCTGCCAGATGCCGGCTCCTGCTCCCTGCTTGCTTCATTTCGTCGCTCTCTCGCTGTCACACACAGCGATCTGTGTGTCACAGCGGGAGAGCGCCTTTGAAGAAAACGAACCAGGGCTGTGTGTAACGAGCAGCGATCTCGCAGCAGGGGCCAGATCGCTGCTCAGTGTCACACACAGCGAGATCGCTAATGAGGTCACTGTTGCGTCACCAAAACCGTGCCGTAGCAGCGATTTCGGTAGCGATCTCGCTATGTGTGAAGCACCCCATAGAGTGACAGCAACCTATGAGTTTTTAAGGCAAAATATTAATTTCACATGGTTAAGGCATTAATGAGGAAACACAGTGTTTGGTGACAGCTATAACTTCTAGACATCAGGCAGTCCTTTCCTGCAACAAATTCTCTACAAAGTATTAAAAACAATATTTTATTTATGGTAAAGTTAATTTGTCCAGTTGCTCTTGATCCCCTGAAATGAGGAGGCCCTGCAAAAAAAATGGTCGCAATTCTCAAACGTTTCACAAGATATTTTTGCTCAACCCCTTTAATTAAACCTGAAAGGCTACACTTCAATTGCATCTCAGTTGTTTCACTTTAAAAAGTGGCTTGCATAGCCCAAATCAGAGACTGTCCAAATATTTCTGGACCTAACTGTAGGTATAGGCAGATTACTAGAGGAAGAAAACATGAGAAGTTATTTTGGGGAGATTCAGTTTCATATAGAGGGAGGACATGATGTTACAGGCAACAGACAATCCCAGGTATTGTTTGTTAAGGCGGGGGTGATGTCAGGAGAAGAAGTGTATAATTGGGTGTCATCAACATAGAGATGGTACTGAAAACCAAATCTGATGATGCTTTGTCCAATAAGGGCAATGTACACAGAAAAGAGGGGGGCCTAGGAATGAGCCTTGAGGAACCCCAAGGGTAAGGGGAAGAGAAGAGGAAAAGAGTAAGTAAACTATACATTAGGGGCCTAGGACTGAGCCTTGAGGAACCCCAAGAGTAAGGGGAAGAGAAGAGCAAAAGTAAGTAAATTATACTTTAGGGGCCTATGACTGAGCCTTGAGGAACCCCAAAAGTAAGGGGAAAAGAAGAGGAAAAGAGTAAGTAAATTATACCTTAGTGGCCCTGTCAGAGTGGTAAGAGGAGAACAAAGAGGGAGCAGTTTGTTTGAGGCCTAGAAAGTGGATCATAATGAGGAAGAGCTGGTGATCCACAGTATCAAATGAAGCAGAAAGATCCAAGGGAATCAGCAGAGAGTAGTGACCATTAGATATAACTGTTAGATCGTTAGAGATTTTAGTAAGGGCTGTTTTAGTAGAGTGTAAAGAGTTAATATTGGATTGTAAAGGGTCAAGAAGAGAGATATCTGAGAAATTGCGGATTAAACAGAGTGGACCAAGTGTTCCAGGAGTTTAGAGATAAAGGGAAGATTAGAGACAGGTCTGTAGTTAGCAGCGCAGTTGATATGATAGTATCCTTCAGTGAAGAATGCAGAAGGCATTCATTGTATTTCAGAATCACATAAACTAAGCTGATGTAATCATTATTTGAGCGTAGTCTCTTTAACCTTTCCTAATATTATTTATATGAGGAAACATTTGATAATTGCATCATATAATATGAAAGCATATATTATAAATACAGAATTGTGATGCATAATAAACTGCTTATAGTGTCTGAATGCAAAAAGATGCATCATGTATTCTCTAAAATATTTTGCCTCTCAAATTTACAGTGAAAGTAAAAGACATCATTCGCATCTACGAACAAGGCAATCCCCTCATCTGTAACGCAGTACTGGAGATGGACTGTCCAGTCAAGTCACCTCGCGCTTTCCTCCCAAAAATATTGGTGTCCTGTTTCATATTCAGTTTGCACATTATGCCCAGGTAAGTAGAATGTGGGACTAGATTTATTCTTGGCTCCTGCCATTCAATGCAATAGAAACTGTTATTTTAGTTCTAAATAAATAAATAAAGAAATTAATGTATGGTCAATGTTAAGAAATTGTGTTCAAGCATTCGTAATTAGAGATCCACTGTAACTGTTAGTTAAGGAAGCAATAGGAATATTTTTAAGCAGTGCCCATTGTAGTCCATTAGAAGATTACACCATTGATCTGCTGAACTACTGACATAGCCTGGATATAAAACGTGGATTTATATTTGATAATTACAGTGATATCGTATCTTAGTGATTTTACATTGCCTTGTTACTACAGAACTACAACAGACCAAGTAATGTGTTGACAATTTATTATTCTAGACGTTAAATGTCATTTCCATGAAGCACCCATCCATGTGATTCCGGAGGGCCCATTCCATTTACACCGCTCACGTGATTAGCCAAGATGTTATACATAATTTGTTTGTTGAAATGCCATTTATTGAAATGCCATGTCATGACATACCATTATTATTCATGTAGTACCACAGACATTCGCATCTTTGAAATATATCAACATAATATAAATGTACATGCACAATTTTTTTCATGTATAATCAATTCTCTCCACTTAATACAGCTTAATATTTAGCTGTAGATGTTTAAAGAGTAACCATTGTTTCTTTTTTTTTTTTTATAAAATCAATAATACACATGAAAATAAGAAACTTTGTGATATATCTTAGTAGAGAAATCTGCTTTTTTCTCCTCCTCGACTGATCATTAATTATCCAAATTCTTATTTCACAGACAAAGTTTGCCTTCAGTAAATACAGACGAGATTATCCCATGAGATGATGAGATAAGAGATAACAATTTGTGTACATAAAGCTCTATAGAGAGCTGTAATTATCTTTTTAGCTCTATGTCTGTATCAGCCTGCAGTTTCTTCTCCCCACTTCCCTCTCCATAGAATTGCAAAATCATCTCCTATCTCAGCAATGGGAGAGTTGATCACCATTGAATATGGATTTTATCAATGAATTGGGAGTGAAAGATCAATCTTGGAGGTGAAAGAAGCAAATCTCTATGATAAAATGTTACAATGTGACTGCAGGATAGCGAATGACAGGGGGCTCCTATACTGCTCCTCATGCTAGGGGGCCTTAGGCTATCCCTGTCCTCAGGATTAACCCTAATAGTGGAGAGGCCTGAGTCTCATGCTTGGCTTTTCTTCTGACTGGAGCTATTCTTCCCCCCCTAGGGAAGGAGGGAAGGAAGGGGCAGAAGTGTCATGGAAACACAGATGTAGACAGGCAGGGAAAAACAGAAACTCAGATACACTACAAACTCAAAGGAACACACAGTCAGAAACTAAGTAGGAAAGCAGGAGACATAAGGCAGCAACAAAAGGACAACAAGGGTTAACAGTTCAACCACTCACAGCAGTAATGCACAACAACCACCAGTAAGTCTGGATCAAACCCCCTTTCTAGACCAGTATAGAGAAACTATAGCTGGCACTAATGGAAGTGTCCAGCCAGCATATATAGGAGGTGAGCGAATGTGATTGGCTCATCCACAGCATGTAACCAAAGGATGTTAGCATGCAGCCCATCAGAGATTAACTCTTGCTAGCCTGCCTATGAATTACAAATATGTGGGTCGATGCCCGAGTCTCACTGAGCTTATTATAGACATCACACAAGTTAGCAGGCAAAGTACAAGAATCAGTCATTTTCACAGATCCTGATGCTGCCATGACAGTCAGTGATGCTTGCAAAAGCCTCCTTGTGACACATATGTTAAAAAGTTACCTATTTTCATGTGTAGTATTGATTTATGCAAGAAAGAAAGGATGGTTACTGTTTAAATCAGTTATACAAAAATGAAGAAGTAAGAAAGAAGATAAACACTAATTGCAAAAAAGAAGATAACATTGATATTGGTCACCTGGGCTTTTGATATTTTATGAAAAGCTTCAAAAGATTTACAATAGTTAACATGTAGTTATTGAAGTCCATTATTTGAGTCATGCTGGTGAGGAACGCCACAATCATTTTACTATTACTCTTATATATATTTAAAAGTGTCTTCAGGTTTACAAGGCAACATTTCATGGGGAAAGGAAGAGTCAAGTTTAATACTGAGAAATGTTAGGAGAATGTACTTTGATGATACCTGCCGTCCATGCAGTGATAGAATATATTGTGGCTGGCGTCTAGTCAAAGTTGATCTAAATATTAAGAATTTCTGAGTGATGTACAAGTAATAGAATAACTGATTTTGATGACGGACCATATTTGTTTCAACAGTGGTCCCAAGGTATGAAGTCACTGTAGTAAGACATTTACGCAATGAATATATTGTACAAGGAAAATCCAATCAGCATAAAACAAACACTTATATAAACCCACCCATAGCACCACACATACAGTAACAATATTTAATTCTATGTGTAGGTGAACAATTGTGATTAGGATCTCACAAATCCTTCCAAAATATCAAGGTTATAAATTTTCAACAAGAAGAGTCATTGGAAATTTACACCATTCTGCTAATAATGTAAAAAGAAAGACCGCATATATGATAAATTATACATACAAAGGATATACAGCCAAAACACTATATTCCAACAAAATATGAAAAGTTGTACACAAGCTATAGCTAAAGTCTCTTTTTATCTTTTTTTAGTACTTCAGTATAATGTTTTTATGTATAACCTTTGGATTTATCATTTATCACAACATTGTTCTTTATACAATATTTCCATGTTTCAAGAGTCATGGTTTCATTTGTGCTCCTTCAATAGTTATTGCTTCATTAAAATGTGATAAATAGCAAAAGAGATTATGCATATCAAGTGTTTTACAAAAACGTCTAAAACTGGACTGTTTTTCCATTCCTTGCCACTGTTGGGAAATTTAATAAAATATTCACTCATTTTGACAAAATCTGGACAATGTAAAACCTAGTCATGGATTTTCTCTTTCTCCCTTGGTCTCTCATCACTCTCTTTTCCTGTCTCTAGCGCTCTCGCTCTCTTTTTCTCTCTATTTCTTCTGTTCTCTATGCTTCTTTCTCTCTTGCTCTCTTCTCTTCTCTCTTTGTCTCTCATTCTCTCACTCCCTGTTTAGCTCTCGCTTTTTTTCTTTCTTGCTCTTTCTCCTGATCCCCCTCTCTTTCTCTCTCTTTCTTCTGTTCTTTCTCCTGCTTTCTTTCTCGTACTTTTTCTCTTTCTTTCTTTTTTTTTTTCTTTTTCTCTCTCTTTGTCTCTCACTCTCTCTTCCTCTTTATCTCTCGCTCTTTCTTTCTCTTTCACCTGATCCCTCTCTCTTTCTCTCTCTTTTCTCTGTTCTCTCTCCCTCTTTGTCTCTTGTTCTCTTTTTCTCTCTCTCTTTCTCTTGTGCTCTATTTCTCTTGCTCTCTCTTTATCTCTCACTCTCTCTCTTGCTCTTTCTCCTGCTCCACCTCTCTTTCTCTCTTTCTCCTGCTCTCTCTTAATCTCTCACTCTTTCTTTTGCCTTCTCTCTCTTTCTATTTTACCCCCTCCTGCTCTCTTTTTACTCTTTCTAATGCTCCGTCTATTTTTCTCTCATTTTCTCTCTTTATCCTGCTCTCTATCTCTTTCTCTCATTTTCTTTCTTTCGCTTTCTCTCTCCTTCTTTCCCTCTTTTGCTTTCTCCTGTTCTCTCTTTCTTTCTCCCTCTTTCTATCTTTTTCTCCCACTCTTTCTTTCTCTTTTGCTGTCTTTTATTCTCTCGGTTTCTCCTGCTCTCTCTCTTTCTCTCTCACTTTCTTCTTCTCACTCACTCACTTTCTTTTGCTCTCTCTCACTTTCTCTTTTTTTATTCTCACTTTCTCCTGTTCTCTCTTTCTTTCTCACGCTCTCTCTATCTTTTTCTCCTGCTCTCTCTCTTTCTCTTTGGCTCTCTTTTATTCTCTCTGTTTCTCCTGCTCTCTCTCTTTCTCTCTCACTTTCTTTTTCTCTCTCTTTGTCCTGCTCTCTCTCACTTTCTTTCTAGGTGGAGATTCCCCTCTATAACATGTAAATATACAAAATGCCCTTATAGGACCAATAAACAAGGGATGTATAGCTGAAGAAGCCGTTTGAGTAGTTTAAAGGAGATATCATTTTTTATTTTATTTAAATGATGGTATCCATATTGGTACAAATGATAGCCTATCCTTACCAATCAATATGACATCATCGGGGATCTGACATCGGCTCTTGCAATTACCATGTCCCTTTCATTGTTGACACTGATTTTTAGAGCACACACACTTCATATTTAGTAGCTTCTGTACAGGGTATTGCAGCTTGGTCCTACTCACTTGGGAGCTGTAGTACAAAGGACACATACTTCTAAAAGTATCGGCGCAAACAAAAAAAGAGAAATGGTGCTAAGAGGGATGTGAGCCAAGAAGACAGCTAATCGGAGTCAGACGCTCACCGATTTAGCACTCTATCCTAAAGATACTCATCACGTTTAGGGCACGTGCCCACAATTAGGGTTATATAACGTTCTGGACTCAGCATATTTCTGCTGCATCCACTGCATTTTCCTGCACAGGAAAATCAAGCATCTCCACAAGAGAAATTGCCATGCTGCAGACAGGAAACCCACACTGCAGGTCAGTTTACCCATTGTCAAAAATCACAGTGGGCAGGAGATTTCTATTAATCCCATCCATTGCACATGTACTGTACAACACAGCTGTCACGATTCTTCTGTGCAGAGCATCTCACACGCTATAAGATGCTCTGCGGTGTTTCCTGGATTACTGAACTGTCAATGTTGATTAACAGAGCAGGCTTCCATTCTTGTTCTGGGAGGTGTATTGCTCAGGTGTTCCATCTTCCTGGTAATTGCTCTGCTTCTTTACTGAGCAAGCTATCCAAGAACCTTGCCAGTTGTACATTCTAGTTTTGTGAGTAGTGCTGTTAGCCTGTATACCTGTATGTTCTAATCCTTGTTGCCTGACCCGGACTGTTGTTTGACTCCCCTCTGCCTGCTCCCAGTACTTGATGTGAGCTCCTGGTATTTTGACCTCGGACCGTTACCTGACCACATCTCAGTTTACTCCCTGTATCCATTACGTGCCTTCCTGGAAACCTGACCTCGGATTGGAACCTGACTACGCCTCTGTTTATTCCTGGAATCCATTACGTCTCCTCCTGGTACCTGACCCCGGCTTATCTGACTACTCTCCCATTTGTACTATCTGTAAGTAGTGACTAGCATCAAAACAGCATTTTGGTAGGAGCAAAAATACACTGCGTCTAAAATCCTACTAATCCTGATCATGGGAACGAACCCTTAAAGAGTGAATAACCAGTTTAACATCGTTAATCAGGAGAAATAAACAGCTCATCATTGGAGACAGTGCACGGATAAGATGCGGCATACCATACAGCATGTAGCACAAGAGCGAGAGATCCAGTGCTCTTGTGAAGATAAAAGATTTACGACTTTATTATCCACAAATTAAAATCCATCTCACTTCAGCAAGAGATTAATTTTGAACAAAAAAAACCCAAAACGCGTCATATGATTCTCTTGCTGGTGTGAGATGGATTTTAACTTGTGGATAATAAAGCCGTAAATCTTTTATCTTCACAAGAGTGCTGGATTTCCCTTTATTGTGCTACAACCTGTGTAATGTCTGCCATAAATTTTTATGTGAAATGATAATTTACATACATTTTACTACATAATATAATGAATTTAAAGGTGATCTTAATTGTTTGGGGCTCCATTTAATAACTTTGAGTATTTACATGTACTATGGCAATAAATTGTGATATTATGTTGAGAAGGGACAAATAAACTCAGCGGTCTTGGATCTGACAAACGCCAGCAAATTGAAATTTAAACTCCACCTTTAATAACATTGCCCTGTAAGCTGGCATCTTTGGTCTACTCCTTTATTACCTTAGGATACCGTCACACTTTAGCGACGCAGCAGCGATCCCACCAGCGATCTGACCTGGTCAGGATCGCTGCTGCGTCGCTACATGGTCGCTGGTGAGCTGTCAAACAGGCAGATCTCACCAGCGACCAGTGACCAGCCGCCAGCCAGCAGCGACGTGCAAGCGACACTGCGCTTGCACGGAGCAAGCGTCTGGAAGCTGCGGACACTGGTAACTCAGGTAAACATCGGGTATGGTTACCCGATGTTTACCTTAGGTACCAGCGCACACCGCTTAGCTTAGCATGAGCAGGGAGCCGGGAGCCGGCACTGGCAGCGTGAGAGCTGCGGAGGCTGGTAACAAAGGTAAATATCGGGTAACCACCTTGGTTTCCCGATGTTTACCTTGGTTACAGCTTACCGCAGGCTGTCAGACGCCGTCTCCTGCTCCCTGCACATTCAGGATTGTTGCTCTCTCGCTGTCACACACAGCGATGTGTGCTTATCAGCGGGAGAGCAACAATAAAAAAAATGAACCAGGGCTGTGTGTAACGAGCAGCGATCTCACAGCAGGGGCCAGATCGCTGCTCAGTGTCACACACAGCGAGATCGCTAATGAGGTCACAAAAAACGTGACTCAGCAGCGATCTCAGTAGCGATCTCGCTGTGTGTGAAGTACCCCTTACATTGATTATCTTCTTCCATTGTTAAAACCATCAACAAACTGATGTTGAAAGATCTGTAATCTGAATTGTGTTTTGCTGTGCATAAAGATAATGTTAATGAGCTCCAAGGTCTATTAAGGTTTATCAGCCATAATTGATCAAAAAATACATCCAGAAACCTTACATCCGATCTGCTAGCACTAACATGTCTAACTTTAGTTTCAAAGAAGTAGCAAGAATTTTTTTTTACACTACCCAAAATATAAAAAATCTAATTAGGGCATGGTTCTGGCATGAATTCCACAAGGGTCTACAAGTCAAAAGTATGCTCTGTGGCATCATATGGTGTTAGTACTGAGAGGCACTGTATTCTCTTCTGGAAGAAATCTGTGACACACTTGCTCTGCCTTGCTCCAACGCTGTCTATTGCAACTGTCCGGTTGGAGCATGGCTCTGTTTTGCCTGGAGCCATGAAAATAGTGTAGCACATCTGACACCTAGCCTATCAGGCTACTATGAGAGTAATCTTTCCTTTCACTGGGTGGGGTGTTTGTTGCCCTGCAATGGCTTGACCCTTGACCTTTTCTGTGTTTAGCTACTCATGCTGGCAGCATAATTGTTGCACAGTTATGTACAGTAGTTTGATATATAAATTTAAATTTGGTCCCTCAAACTGGTCAATAGCTTATCAATGGCAGATCAGGGTTCGGTGGTCAATGGAGGCTCTTGATGCATAATTTAAAAACTTTATCTTTGCCAGTGTTTGCACTAATATATTTCTCCTGGTGCATTTATTCCTGATTGATATTCAGTACTTTGCCCTGGCTCTTGAATATACCACTCTCCTGTTTAATCACTCAGATACCTTATTGAACCTGTCCCTATACTATCATGGAGCTCTTTGACTTAAAATCTGATCACCTTGCTATTTGTCCCCTACTATTTTCATGACTATATGCCACCCTGGCCTATCAGGTCATCACAGGGTATTGTGCAGTCTGCCCTTCTGCACAGTATCCACCCTCCTTGGTTATGGATCCTGGTCCTTTGGTGTTGCTAACAGCTTAGCCAATCAAAATCCTAGGAACACTTCCCACTTTAACCTACCAGACACACCATTGGGGATCCTGAAGGGAATAGGGTCGCCCACATGGGGGGTTGGTGAGGGGAAGGTGACAGTTGAGTCGAGCAGTGGAGAGTGAAAGGAGAGGAGGTGAAGTGACTCTGAGAGTGAGAGGTCACGGAGGAGAGCTCCTGTGTACTAGGTGGCAGACATTGGTCTGGGCCTGGTAGGAGCTGGAACACCGGTCGCAGGGGAC
Organism: Anomaloglossus baeobatrachus; assembly: GCF_048569485.1. Taxonomy (NCBI): domain Eukaryota; kingdom Metazoa; phylum Chordata; class Amphibia; order Anura; family Aromobatidae; genus Anomaloglossus; species Anomaloglossus baeobatrachus. The sequence continues at coordinate 530,646,552 of NC_134354.1, forward strand.
AGTGTCAAGGGGCGCGGACTGCCGAGGAAGGCGGCCGGCAGCCTTAAGCTATCACCGGGCAGGGGCCAGAGCACAACGGGGTACGTGGACCCCAGGCCGGAAAGTAGCTTCACGCGTTCCGGTAATTTACCCGACGGGGGTGAAAACTTCAAGTGTCATCCCCAACCCGCTCCAAAATCGGGGTACTAGTACACTGATGGGATAGGACTTTCCCACTACAGTCCAAAGAAATCCTACGCGTGAACCCTGAGAGCAAGCTCACTCCGTTAGCCATACGGGTAAGCGGGACCCGAAGAGTTTTATACCCATGAGTCCAACAGAGACAAAAGGTGCCAAGGACAGGGCCACAGGCTAACAGCAACACCAAGGGCAAGGATCCAAGCCTGCTCCCTACAAGCTGCAGTGGTGCTCAGAATTCTGGTTTACAAACTGTCGGTGTAGTTATTCTGGGACTGAGTGAGTACGTTGAAAACCCCTGTTCCTATCCCCAACGGCACCCAAATACCATCCCATCACCAACAGGCCCCGGGACACAACCCCATGGAGGGGGTTAAACATCAGGCTGCCACACCATCGTCACCGGGCTACCCAACGACAGCGGTAGTCTCTCACATTACCACGCACCGTGGGTGGCGTCACAAACTTTCCAAACCCCCCCTCTACATAACTCCCCCTTTTTAATCGAGTGGCCACATGACCCCCGGGTCTGGAGACCCCTCGAGCTACCGCGGATCCGGATCCGAGCAGCAGCAGCCCGGCTGCTGGCACGGGGGCGGTACAACTATATCCCTGCTAGTTGATTCTGCCATTGTCTCTGTGTCCCTGGTATTTCTTTTGTTTGTTCATCAGTCTGCTCTACCAACCCGCAGCTACTCTGTGGACACAACCTTTAGGCCTTTGCAGCAAAGGCCACAAAGGAGTGAAAGGGATAAAATCCGCTACTGATAGTGCCGTGCACCAAATCTGTTATACATGGATTTCCCATAACATGGTTTCTTGAGGTGAGACTACCGCAGTAATATGCCATAAAATAGATGACGTCACAATTTATTTTTATTAACTATATCATTTTTTTAAATTAAAAGCATGAAGGTACCATACTAGCCCATACCAGGCTATCAGTGCTGTATTAAGGGCCAATACATTTCAATAATGCAGCCATGTAAATGGGCCCGTGAACAAATAATATTGTATTTGAGAACTGCGTTCAAAACATTTTCTGTTGTTTGTCCCCTAGCATTGTTAATTGACTGGAACATACTGTACTAAAATATCATAACAGCTTTGCGTTAATATGCAGGGGAGGGCTGCACAGCAGAACAGATCATTTAGAAACATCATGAAATATTTGCCTACATAGCCTATAGAATTCATCCACTTGAAAGAAAGTTAAGATGAAATGATTTGTTCAAGGTCATTTGCAGCTGGTTTCCAAACTGTTCGAACTTTTGCACTTCAAAGCTACATGTTGTTTTGCTTTGCTGTGAAATGTGTATCAAAGCAATAGAGTATAAATTTTGCAATCATCAGCAGTATTTTAATGAAGGCAATGTAGTAATTTAGTTAGAATTAATGAAGCATGTTTAAAATGTTGCTGTTTTAACCATTCAAACATAGTTGAAGAATCATGCAATAAAAGAATATTATAATTTAAACCAGAATTAGACTAAAAACAAGGTTTGATATAATTCAGCATTTAGCCAAATATCTAAACATAAAGGAATTGTCTCATAATGATAATTATGCAACGGCTACGCAGGGGCTGTGATGGCTGTGCAGGGGCTGCTGCGATTGTGCAGGGCCTGCTTCGGTTGTGCTGGTGCTGGGGTGGCTGTGCTGGTGCTGGGGCGGCTGTGCAGGGGCTGGTGCGGCTGTGCAGGGGCTGCTGTGGCTGTGCTGGTGCTGGGGTCGCTGTGCTGGTGCTGGGGTGGCTGTGCTGGGGTGGCTGGGCTGGGTCTCCTGTGGTGGTGGTTGAGGCTGCTGCGGCAGCTGGGTTGGGGCTGCGGGCGGTAGGTGCTTCAAATAATGGCACCCGGAGACAGATGGAGCTCTTGGTTCAAGATCTCATCTGCGTACGCGCTGCCTCTGGCACATTGATCTCCCAGCAGCTGACTTAAAGAAAATGGCGCCCTGAGGTGGCGTATGCGCAGATGCAATCTCATCTTGTCATTGAGCAGATAGCTCAATCTGCGACATTTCTTTGAAGCCCTGACCGCCCACAGCCGCAATACAGCTGCCACCCCAGCCTCATCTGCCGCTGCAGCACCAGCACAGCTGCCACTGCCCCAGCACAGCCACCACCCCAGCTCCATCCACCGCTACAGCCCCAGCACAGCTGCCGCAACCTTAGCACAGCTGCCACAGCCCCAGTACAGCCGCCCCAGCACAGCCATTGCCACCGCCGACAGTTTCTGGGACAACATCTGTGACACCCACCACACTGCTGACAGAATCACCCTGCTCTGACACTGCCTCTGCCTTCTGTGACCTCGCACCACCACTGCTGCCGCCCCCTACCGTAAGACACCACCAGATTACAAGACGTTACCTTTTATTATTTTCACTTATTTTTCTCTAAATTTGGGGTGCGTGTTATAATCCAGTGCATCCTATAAAGAAAAAAATATGGTATGTATCATAGAGGTATGGAGTTTATTTCCGCTCTCAAGAAAGCCACTTTCATGGCGATACTCATAGGGCTGTATTCCTCACCCTTTCCACCGACAGGAAACATTTATCCAATCATTTTTCTCTCTTGGTTACAGCACAGATTTGACTTAGAGTGTGTGCTAATGCTCTGGTTTTTGTAGCAGATTGTTATTTTTGGTGGGCTTTATTTTTGATACTTTAGTAACAGTGGCAATAATTTTTGCAGCATACAACTTTTGACTGCGCCCTAATACTATTACTTTCATTCTACTATAGCACCAGCTTATTTCAATACAGTATATTTTGTTGCACATTTATTCATTTGTACAGGTTTTGTTGTTGCAATACTGTATATGTATTGCCGCTACTCCTTTTGTCTTGTAGGCTGCATTATCATTTATCCGCCCGCGGTGCTGTAACCTTGCTTTAAACATTTTTTAGCTGGTTTGATTTGTATTTTTGAGGGTGTTGAGCATACAAATGTATTTTTTTAAATATGTTTAACACTTTCTGGTCCAGTTGTTGTATGTTAGTGCTATTAAAATGTATTGTTTATATTGTGAACATCCATATATAGCAAATTCTTCTTCTTCTCTCATGTACTGCTTTAACATAAGTGATCCCTGGGTGTGAATAGGTGCTTTCTGCCAACTCATTTGCATTATACAAAGAAGTTCTAACCTTGGCAGCTCCAGTCCATCTTGATGTAACCATGGCCAGTGATTCAATTTAAAAAAATTGTCCACTACTTGTATATTTGATTCAATGATGTTGGGGCCTTATGTCAGCCGAGCTCTGGCCAATCAGAGGCTACATCACTCTCACTTTCTTTGGACGAAACTGACGCCTGGATGAAGTGAGAGTTTTCTGCTGCTCTCTAATTCCTCCAGATATCAGTTATGTCTGAAAAAGTGAGAGCAAAAATGCCCAGTGATTGGCTTCAGGGCTGGCGTGACACAACACATGTCACATGGACCCTAGGGGTGAAGGCGCCAACATCATTCAATGTTGGCAATTAAGGTGAGAATTGCTGTAATTAATTTACATGGGGAAATATAGTGAATGAGAAGGGATTGTAGTGGACAGCCACTTTAATAGCCAGCATGTAACATTACATATGTTCTGTGCAACAGTTGAGGGGAAATTTATGACCAGCAGCCCCAACAGATATAGAAAATAACTTGTAATTAATATAAGAAATGTTAGCTATATCTATTTCTTGTAAAGACAATACCTTTTTAAATTGAACCTGACCTCTATAACAATTAATAATAATAATTATAATAATGATAAAACAGTAAAAGTAATTGAGGATAAAACACAATGAAAAAAACATAAATTTTTACTTTTTAGCCTAAAACCATTGCTCAATTGTTCAGCTCTCGAACCTATTGTCTTAGTGTTCCATGCATGAGTCATCAACTCTTTTACCGACATCTGTGCATGTATCATTCTCTCTCTATCCTTCCTATCCTCAGTTCTGAGCATTATTCCAAACTTTAAAGTGAGCGTTACTAAAGCCAATTTTTCTTCTGCTTCCTATTCTTTTGTTTATATCTTTCCCAAAATGAAAAACGACCCAAACAAGCAGATCATGTCTTATCGTAATGTAATTATCACCATTCCTTTAATTGCTATTTCATCTTACCTTTTTAAGTCTGCCTGCACAGTAATTTTATCATTCAGCGACTTCAGTTCCCTTGTTTTACCGCCTCACAAAAGAATAAAATGATCCCACTATTGCTAAGCATCAAAACGTATATTCAGAAAACTCTGCAATCTAAAATCTTAATTGCCTTAATTTCTTTTTCCACCGTCCTAACATCACAACTTATCATAAGCAAATGATGGCTCATCTAGCATAGACTATCCGCCTGCACAGAATGTAATGTAACAGCTTTATCTTAAACATAAAGGAACTGTTTCTCATATAAAGGAAAAAACAATGTATCACATGTACTTTATCTTCTTAGGCCACTTTCACACATCAGTTTTTTGCCATCAGTCACAATCCATTATCTTGACGGATCCATCGCAGATTGTGGCAAAACTGATGTGACGAATCCGTTTCTCGACGGATCCGATTAGCTGCTGGCTAAATAATAATTGGAGCATGCTCAGTTAAAAAAAAACAGAATCCATCTCCGGATTACATCATTTGATGGATTATGATGGATCCTGCGCCCATAGGCTTCCATGCTACCAAACGACGGACGGCGACGGATACGTCACTGTGTAATTTTTCTAAGTACACAAAAAACGTTACTTTGAACGTCGTCTTTGTTGGCTGGACAAACAATTTTCAACGGATTCGTCGAACGATGGATGAAACGTGAGGCCATCCGTTGGAATCCGTCGCTAATACAAGTTGATGAGAAAAAAAATCGGATCCAGCTGCATCAGTGGCCGGATCTGTTTTTTTCAAAATTCGATGGATTGTGACCGACGGCAAAAAACTGCTGTGTGAAATTGCCTTAATTCTAATATAGAAGTAATAGCTTTATACCCAGCCAAACATACTGGTTTGTAGTTATTACAATAGACATGCAGTATTATGGACACAATTGGGAAATATTGATCTGCAAAAAACATCAATAGGCTTCCAGAAGTTATTACAAACTTACACATACCATGTGGTATGAAAATCTTCAAGTAATCTCTTAAACTTATGAGATGTTTCCTTCCTGTCTGCCCTACATGTATGCCAATGTATTAGTATAGAATTTTATTATATAAACCTCCTCAACATTGAAATGGCAACTCCAAGAAGGAAAACCTGTGAAATAATGGAAATCACAGGATCAATAGACATGGTAATGATATGCAACTATTAAAAAATGGAAACTAAATTTGGAAAACATTTACATTTATTCAGTATTGAGTACGAGCACCACAAGTAAAAGTACTCACACTTGCATGCCTTTGCATGCTATCAGTGAGATTAATAATGGTTGTCTGAGGAATACACTGCGATAATTAATGCCCTTGGGAAAATCATCAAGAGCCACTGCTGGCAGTTCCCTTTGCAATTGCCGACCAATGTTGTCTCAGTTATGCTTGGTGGAAGACAAGTTCAGAGACACTGCAGTCTATAGTAGCAGGTTTAGGCCATGCAAGCTACTCAAAGTGATATGAGAAATATATAGCCTGGTGTTGTGTGAAAAATGGCTCCTGGGAAACTTTCACTTTTACTTGTGAAGGCCTCTTCATGGCGTTACCCACAGTTTTCAGACCAATCTTTGGCTATCGTTGCATCCAAGACAAAAATGTGACTCATCACTAAAGAAAATAAAACTCCATTCCAGTCTCCATTGCCATCTTGCTCTGTACTATGATAGCCTTTATGAGCAATGTCATGAGGTCAATTGAACACATGTTGCTTGATACCTAACTCGTAGCTCAATGTTGTGCAAACACCTCCTGATAGTTTGTGTAGACACGGTTTGATGTCCTAAGCTTGGTATGTGATGTCTTATTTCAGATGCAGTACAGGATCACATATTTGAAGAGTGCATTTTTCCAACAACAATTTTAAGATCTCTCCACAAATGTTCAATGGAATATAGATCTGGACTCATTGCTGGCCACTTCAGAACACTGAGTTTTGTTTCCATCTATTTCTGGGGCTTCTGGAGGTATGTTGGGGGTCATTGTCCTGCTGGAACACCCATGACCTAAAGCACAAACCCATCTTTCTGACACTGGCCACTACATTGCGACCCAAAATCTTTAGGTAATCTTCAGATTTCATGATGCCTTGCATACAGTCAAATCACACAGTGCCAGAGGCAGCAAAACAAGCCTTAAGCATATTTTAACCTCTACCATATTTGACCATAGGCACTGTGTTCTTTTCTTTGTAGGCCTCATACCATTCTTGGTAAACAGTAGAATAATGTGCTTTACTAAAAATCTCTTTTTGTTAGTGTCATCTGTCCACGAGATATTTTCATAGAAGGTTTTGGCTTACTCACGAACATTTTGGCAAACAGCAGTCTAGCTTTTTTATATTTGTGTAAGCAGTGGGGTTCTCCTCAGTTTCCTGCCATAGCGTTTCATTTAAGTAAATGTCAATGTATAGTTTGAGCTGACAATGATGTATGTTGAGCCTGCAGGACAGCTCGAATTTCTTTGGAATTCGATTGAGGCTGCTTATCCACCATCTGGACTGTTTGGCGTTACAACCTTTCTATGCAGTCACCATCCAGGAAGATTTGCTACAGTGCCATGGGCTGTGAACTTCTTGAATATCTTGTACACCATGAACAAAGGAAAGATCTCTGGAGAAGGACTTGTAACTAGAGTTGAGCGCGGTTCGAGGTTCTCCAGTTCTAGGCTCGAGTGATTTTGGGGGCTGTTCGAGATCGAACTAGAACTCGAGCTTTTTGCAAAAGCTCGATAGTTCTAGATACGTTCGAGAACGGTTCTAGCAGCAAAAAGCAGGGCTTTTTACAGCTACAGTGTGCAGGAGCCATCGCTGGCAGCCTGCCAGAAGCTGGTAACCAAGATAAACATCGGGTATCCAACCAAAGCGCTTTGGTTAGTAACCCGATGTTTATCCTAGTTACGTGCAGGAAGCCCACACTTCCCCGCTCAGCTCGCTCCGCCCCCTCCTGCCCGCGGCATGTACACATACATACATACACACACACACACACACACACACACACACACACATGGTCCCGCTCGGCTTACCTGCGGTGATGAAGTCCCGACCTCAGCGCTGTCACTGTCCTCCATGGCCGCCGCTTGTCACATCACCTTCTCTCGCTTCCGACCAGAGACTGACTAGCGGTGACGTCACGGGCCTCTCGCGATACTTGGTGTGAAGGCGCCGGTCATTGAACTCAGTGACAGGGGCTGTCAGTGTGCAGGAGATCAGCGCAGGTAATGTACCTCGCTGACAGCAGCACTTGTCATGCCCTGCAGTGACCTGGGCTGACCCATTGATGTTAGCTCAGGTCACTGCATTGCTCTCCCAGCCAATGGGGAACATTCTGCTCTTCATTGACTGGGACAGTGTGGATCGTCATGGCAACCCCTTGGATTACACCAGACCTGGATTTGTTTTTCTTTCTAATAAATTGGTTAAAGAGGGAATGTTTTGGGGAGTGTTTTTTCAAATAAAAATGTGTTTGTCGTCTATTTTTTTTTTATTACTGACTGGGTTGGTGATGTCGGGTATCTGATAGACGCCTGACCTCACCAACCCCAGGGCTTGATGCCAGGTGACATTACACATCTGGTATTAACCCCATATATTACCCCGTTTGCCACCGCACCAGGGCGCGGGATGAGCTGGGGCGAAGCACCAGGATTGGCGCATCTAATGGATGCGCCACTTCTGGGGCGGCTGCGGCCTGCTATTTTTAGGCTGGGGAGAGTCCAATAACCATGGACCTCCCTAGTCTGAGAATATCAGGCCCCATCTGTCTGCTTTACCTTGGCTGGTGATCCAATTTTGGGGGACCCCTACGTGTTTTTTTTTTTAATTGTTTATTTAATTTAAAATAACAGCGTGGGGTGCCCTCTGTTTTGGATTACCAGCCAAGGTGAGGTTGCCAGCTGTGGTCTGCAGGCTGCAGCCGTCTGCTTTACCCTAGCTGGCTACAAAACTAGGGGGAACCCTACGTCATTTTTTTTTCATTTTTTTGGCTAAATACAAAGCTAAGCACCCCTTAGTGCCACATGAAAGGCACCAAAGGGTGCTCCACTTTTTCTCCACTTTTTCTCCACTTTTTCTCCACTTTTTCTCCACTTTTTCTCCACTTTTTCTCCGTTCTTTTTCTATGGTCGGTCTACCCATTAGCTCTGCCTTGCATAGTGTAGCTCTACACCTACTGCACATGTTACTTTATGATTGACATCTCTTTCGTACCAGAGCTGTCTAAGCCTACTCTGACCCCATATTTGTCATTACTATATTGTCCTTGTACTGTATTATGACATTTGTATCATGTGTTTCATTTCTTGCTGTGTTGCAATTTTTTTGCTGCATCCCAATTGTACCTCTACATTGTTCGAGTTTATGTTATTGTTCTCTCACTCTTATGTGATACTGATTATTGTCATTTTTCATGATTACATGCAGATAAGTCCAATCTGACGAAGGCTCAGGCCGAAACGTCATTTGTAACTTGTTTTGGACAAAAAACATATATGCTTATGAAAAAAATGTTTTTCTTAATACGGACCAATAAAGAGTGATTTTGCATTACTATCCGTTGTGACTTACTGGGAGATTTAGTCTGGGAGATTTAGAGTGCCGAGGTTACTCACTAATTTTATCTATTATTACCTCTGAGCACTTATATACCAGTGAGCAGAGCTTCCTCTACAGTAGTTCTCCTGATTAGGCATGCCCTTACCTCATGAGCAGGGCATTGCAGCTTTGGTAGCAACCATTACGACATGGACTCTGCTGCTGTGGACCCGAGAAGAGTGAGTGCAGATTCATTGCACCCACACTCCTCACATGAAGGGTCCGCACTCCTAGAAAATGGGGGATACGTTCCCTGAGTGTCTCCCCCCCATATTCTAGACGGTCCAGAGTCGTCGTGGGACCCCTTTATTTTTTTTCTTACAATAAATTGGTGAAAGAGGAAATGTTTTGGGGACTGTTTTTTCAAATAAATTTCTTTTGTCGATTTTTTTTTTTTGTTAGTACTGACAGTTTATGATGTTGGGTATCTAATAGACGCCATGACATCACAAACTGCTGGGCTTGATCTCAGGTGACTTTACAGCTAGTATCAACCCGATTTATTACCCTGTTTGCCACTGCACCAGGGCACGGGATGAGCTGGGGCGAAGCACCAGGATTGGCGCATCTAGTGGATGCGCCACGTCTGGGGTGCCTGCGGCCTGCTATTTTTAGGCTGTGAATGCCCAATAACTATGGAGCTTCCCACCCTGAGAATACCAGACCACAGCTGTCCGCTTTACCTTGGCTGGTGATCCAATTTGGGGGGGACCCTACTTTTATTGTGTAATTATTAATATTTATAAAATAATTATAAAAAAGAGCCTGAGGGGACCTCCACATTGGATCCCCAACCACAGTAAAGCTGCCAGCTGTGGTTTTCAGGCTACAGCCGTCTGCTTTACCCTAGCTGGCTATCAAAAATGGGGGGACCCAACGTCATTTTTTTTTTTAACTATTTTTTAAATAGAAAAAATTAATGGGCTTCCCTGTATTTTGATTGCCAACCAAGGTAATGGCAGGCAGATGGGGGTGGCAACCCATAGCTGTCTGCTTTATCTGCGCTGAGAATCAAAAATACCGCGGAGCGCTACGTCATTTTTTTAAAGATTTATTTTTACAGCACTGTGATGTCCAGCAATCAAAATACAGAGAAGCCCATTTTGTTTTTAGTTATTTAAATAAATAATTAAAAAAAATATATATGGGCTCCCGCTGGATTTTTTGTATTGCTAGCTAAGGGTAATCCAAGCAGCTACTGGCTGCTAACCCCCACTGCTTGGTGTTACCTTCACTGGCAATGGAAAATCCAGGGAAGCATTTTTTATTTTTTTTGCCAAAAAACTACAAAAAAAGGACGTGAGCTTCGCCATATTTTTGTATGCTAGCCAGGTATAGCAGGCAGGTGCTGGTAGAGTTGGATACAGCGCCAGAAGATGGCGCTTCTATGAAAATGCCATTTTCTGAGGCAGCTGCAGACTGCAATTCGCAGCAGTGGGGCCCAGAAAGCTCAGGCCAACCTGTGCTGCGGATTCCAATCCCCAGCTGCCTAGTTGTACCTGGCTGGACACAAAAATGGGGCGAAGCCTACGTCATTTGTTTTCTAATTATTTCATGAAATTCATGAAATAATAAAAAAACGGCTTCCCTTTATTTTTGGTTCCCAGCCGGGTACAAATAGGCAACTGGGGGTTGGGGGCAGCCGTACCTGCCTGCTGTACCTGGCTAGCATACAAAAATATGGCGAAGCCCACATAATTTTTTCAGGGGGCAAAAAACTTCTGCATACAGTCCTGGATGGAGTATGCTGAGCCTTGTAGTTCTGCAGCTGCTGTCTGTCTGTATGGAGAAGAGCAGACAGCAGCTGCAGAACTACAAGGCTCAGCATACTCCATCCAGGACTGTATGCAGAATTTTTTTGCCCACCAAAAAAATGACGTGGGCTTCGCCATATTTTTGTATGCTAGCCAGGTACAGCAGGCAGCCACGGGCTGCCTCCAACCCCCAGTTGCCTATTTGTACCCGGCTGGGAACCAAAAATATAGGGAAGCCCGTTTTTTTTTTAATTATTTCACTTATTTCATGAAATAATTAAAAAACAAATGACGTGGGCTTCGCCCCATTTTTGTGTCCAGCCGGGTACAACTAGGCAGCTGGGGATTGGAATCCGCAGCACAGGTTAGCCCGAGGTTTCTGGGCGCCTCTGCTGCGGATTTCAGTCCGCAGCCGTCCCAGAAAATGGCGCTCTCATAGAAGTGCCATCATCTGGCGCTGTATCCAACTCTTCCAACAGCCCTGGAGCCGGGTGGCTTGTTGGGTAATCATGAGTTAATACTGGCTTTGTTTTACTAGCCAGTATTAAGCCAGAGATTCTTAATGTCAGGCACGTTTGACCCGGCCATTAAGAATCTCCAATAAAGGGTTAAAAAAAAACACCACACAGAGAAAAAATACTTTAATAGAAATAAATACACAGACACATTAGAGACTCCATCTTTATTACCCCCTGTCAGCCCTCCACGATCCTGCTCTTCTGTCTTCTTTCTTTCTAGTGTAGTAGTAGTGACGATTGTAGTGAGGATGATGTGCACCAGCTCATCACTTGGGGCTGGGGAACCTCATCCTCAGTACAATCCTCACTACAATCCTCACTAGTGTAGTAGTAGTGACGATTATAGTGAGGATGATGTGCACCAGCTCATCACTTGGGGCTGGGGAACCTCATCCTCAGTACAATCCTCACTACAATCCTCACTAGTGTAGTAGTAGTGACGATTATAGTGAGGATGATGTGCACCAGCTCATCACTTGGGGCTGGGGAACCTCATCCTCAGTACAATCCTCACTACAATCCTCACTAGTGTAGTAGTAGTGACGATTATAGTGAGGATGAGGTTCACCAGCTCATCACTTGGGGCTGGGGAACCTCATCCTCAGTACAATCCTCACTACAATCGGGAAGCAGCGTGCAGCCTTCACTCCGTGAGTGATCAGTGCTGGCTGTCAGCGGTAACAGCGGTAACGCTGACAGACGCGTTACCATAGCAACGGTGGTCTCGGAGCCGCGGTTAGCGGTGACGTCACCGCTAACTGCGTTGCTATGGCAACGGTGATCTCCGTTAATGACCGGCTGTGCCAGCCGGTCCCTAACGGAATGGGGAGTCGACCGTGTGCTAGAGCATGTCGCCGGTACACGGCGATACACATATGTGCACCGTGTACCGGAGAGATGCACTCGCAGGTCCTACATGACGCGTCATAGTCATGTGACCAGTCTGTAGCCAATGAGATAATAGCCACGTGACTGGTCACATGGCTATTTTGACGTCACGATAGGTCCTGCATCTCTGCTGGCAGTGCCGTCACCGGGAGGATTCAGCGATCATCGGATGGAATAGCGGCAGGAGACAGAGTGCAGAAGGGATCGCGAGGACCGGTAAGTGTTATGGCAATGTTTATTAACTGTTTGTGTACATTTATAATGCATTTTTATGTGTTTGTGATTGCCTCCCATTATAGCCTATTGGCTCGAGTTCGGTTCGTCGAACGTTCGACGAGCCGAACTCGAACGGGACCTCCGTTCGGCGAACCGACCTCGAGCCGAACCGGGACCGGTTCGCTCATCTCTACTTGTAACCTTGATATTTGTTAACCCTTTTGGTTCTCAAGTCTCAGACAGTTCACTTCTCTTTCTGTTCTTCATGCTTAGGTGGCACACACAGACTCCCAATTCAAAGATTGAGTCAACTTGTCGCTTTTTTATCTGCTTTCAGGTGTGATTTTCATATTACCCTCATATTACCCTCACCTGTTTCTTGCCACATGTAAGTTTTAACAAGCATCACATGCTTGAAAAAAATTTTGAGAAAGGTACCAACAATTTTTGGCAGACCCCTTTTTTGGGTTTTACGTGACATTTAATGCTGAGGGTTGAGTTTTCAGTGTTTTCAGAGATTTCAGTGCTGTTCCTTACTCGATCGAGCATCGGAGTGCTCGGGTACTCATGAAGCTCGGCCAAGTATCATAGATGCTCTGATATATCATATGTGAAACAACAAGCACAATGCACAGGCTTGCTTCACTGCCTGAAGTGTGCAGGCACCCCAGGGAGAACCATTCGTAGTCTCTGAATGGCTCTCCCCGGGGATCAAACAATATTTTTGGATTGTGTTAGACCCCCACCAAAAAAAGAATCTTTGCCTCCCACCGGAACTGCCCTTTAGTTTATGGCTGGCTGTATGTTTGTGGAAACCCGAACAGGCCAATCACTGACTTTCCATATTGCTTATTATTCGCATCTAATTCCTCTCAGCATCCGACTAGCTCGAATCAAGTAATGAGCAACTGGTATTTATTGCCTCCCCCATGTCAGATTCTGAGCTTGAGGTGTATTTACAGTGCACATTAAATGTAAATTTCTAGGAACACTTAATCTCAATAATCTTTCAGTCTAAACAGGCTACCAACCACGATGATTGCATTATGCTTGATTGTCGGATGAAATGATCTTTTGGTTTGCCGAAAAGATCATTGTTTTCAGTACTGCATCTTCTTGTCTAAACAGGATTTGTGCTGTCGAGAACAATGAAAAGCCACTTACTATCTATTACAATATGATCTGCCCTGGTACACAGGTTTTTAAATTATGTCAATCAACACATATTTATTGATCATTGTTCTGTTATTGCCACAAGATTGGAAAACGTAAATGCACTCTTGGAGTTTGTTAGACTTAAACATGCTGAACTCTTTTGTTCTCAGTAAATTGTCAGAGGCACTGAGTTGTCAACTATTCCATCTATAGGATGAGCCACTGCCAGATACCTCAGACGATCTGAAAAGAAATACAAAATTATTGAGCATTGTATCCCTGACATCATCAGTGTGGGGTTAGAAGAACCTTGGCCCTTGATCACCCATGATCAGTAACGATAAAGATCTTTCTAAAGTGTGAAGGGCCTGTACAAGACACTTTTAGATAAATAGGGATGCAATTTTTTTCTTACCATTTTAAATGACATACTAAATATGGATGGCAAGAGTTGTTTTGGGCTTAAGCTCTGTACTGACTTTTATCAGGTGACTGTTGTAATTAAATTTGGAATGACCTTCATATTTCACTTGGCAGAAAACTGACTTTCACTGTAACATCCAAATTATCCTGGACAACCAAAACTTATCATGGAGCCCCAGCCATAGTTTATATCCAATCGTATTAAAATATTGATAACACATTAGTTCACAAATCATTGTACCAGGGATGATTTCTTTTACATTATTATTGACATAATAGACCTTCATGTGTTATGATATCCTCAGAAATAAACCACAAGGACATATGCAAAACAATATTCATGCATCTGTTAAATATGGATGATGTTTTATGTATTTGTTCTTGTTAAAAAATATAAAACGTAGCAATAGATCCCCAGAGGGGGTAATATATCAAACTCAATTACACACGCTAACATTACATTTCTGTCAGGAAGCTATTGCCTGGAACAGCTGTGTTCTTTTGTAACATAGTTGGATGATTTGCTACAGTATTTTGGTGGTATTCGTCTGGTCCGTACTGATGTTACAGACACTAAACAATCATCAGCAAAGGAATCCATTACATTTTTCCGGCCCACACTTTCACCAACAAAATGCTTTAGAAAAATTGAAATAGTTTTTCTTTGGGATAACATTGGACATTTAACAATGCAAATATTTAATTCATGCACTTTGCTAACACATACAGTTTGAAAATGTACTAGAATATATTTCTTTTGCATGATTTTCCAGGATTGATTGGCCATTTGTGACCTTTACATGCATTTTAAACTAACTGTATTTTACTAAATGTATTTTGTTGGGATTTTATGCTATAAATTACAACCAAAAAGAAAAAATATATATGTCCAGGGTCCAGATTTGACAAAAATATACAGAAAAATCCTTTAAAAAGTGATATATTTTCTTAATAGTAAAATAGTAATTAAAAACCTTTTATTTTAAATTACAACCCAAAAAAATATGTGTTCGGGGTCTAAATTTGACAAATTATTAAGAAACAAACGCTTTAAATTAAGTGGTTTTTAATTGCTGTTAATAATATATCACTTTTTAGAGGTTCTTTTCTTTATGGTTATGTTGATTTTATATGTTATACGAACACTAAATAACAAGTATTTGTGAAGTGTAAAGGAAATGATACATCGCTTTCTAAATATTTTAAAATGTGTATCAGCAAATGGTAACATGCTTTTGTATTCAGTCTCTCTATTGATTCATCACTTCTTTCTCAAAGGATTTTTGTTGAGTTTGTACAGGGGTTGAAACTCTGCATAGGGGTACTCCATTTGAAGTTCATATCATGTTATATGCTTAAAGACCTCCCCGCACAAATTGTATTAGTCTTCCCCTGGTTTGCATTACACAACCCCATTGTTGACTGTAAAATCCAAGACATAATTAAATGGAGCACTTATTGTAAGGAACACTGTCTGGGAACCTCTTCCAGATCCTCACTCAGATTTTGGTGATATCTTCTCTGAGAAGGTTTGCCAGGAGTTAATGTTACGTAGACCTTGGGACTGCACCATAAGGTTGAAGCCAGAGGAAAGTTTGTCGAAGTGCAGGCTGTACTGAGAGACTAGCTCTTAAAGAGTATATAACGGAGAATTTGCATAATGGACACATTAAACTATCCTCATCTCCTGTGGCTGTTTTTTTTCTTTGTTAAAAATAAGGATAGTGGACTACGACTGAGCCAGGACATCCTAGAGCATAAAGGGAAACTGTCAGGTGCAATATGCACCCAGAACCATGAGCAGTTCTGGGTGCATATTAGAAATCCTTGCCTAATCGTCCCTGTATACACTAGCATACATAAAGGGATCTTTAGAAAAAATATTTCTAAAGATCTTTTATATTATTCTAATGAGTGTGGCAACTAGACCCAAGGGCATTTCTCCCTTAGCTAGTCAGCCTACATAGTACGGCAGCATGCCTCTGTGGGCGTACTAACATGCTAATGAATATGCAGCGACACCACACATACCTCAGTGTTCATAGCGGCCAGCGGAGGATGGATTCGCAGTGTGCATGATCCGGAGTACTTCCAATCATGCGCAGTAAACTGTTGCCGGGTGTAAGCTTCCCGGCTTCAGTGAGATATAGTGCGCATGACCGGAAGTGTTGAGGGCTCTGGATCATGCCCAGTGCGCATTCATCCATACATTATTTTGTATTTCTGTAATAAATTTATATAAATATAGTAAATATTTTTGGGTTGTTAAACGAATTGTTTGAAATTCAATTATTTCCTATGGGAAAATTTGCTTTGATATAACAGTAACTTGGTTTAAGCACGCTCCAGGAGCGAATTATTCTCGTAATCCAAGGTTCCACTGTATATATATATATATATATATATATATATATATATATATATATATATATATATATTATATATATATATATATATGTATATACATATCTCAAGAATAAGTGCCACACCACAAACAAATACACTTACATAAATTGGCCAGCTATATGTTGGGCTGTTAATGGTTGTCTGAGAAATGTCCTGCCATGCTGAATCCGTATGGGCATTCAAATATGCTGCTTTATGATTTGCATTTATTATAATTGCTGATCAGTGACAGATGTCCGAAGACACTGCAAGCCAAGGTAGCATGTTTAGGCCAAACAGGCTTCTCACAGTAGCACTAGCAACACGGCTTTATCATGTTGAAACACCTTGGAGAAATGCCCATACCACTGATTCCACCAAATCAATGTAACTCCAAGCTGTTGGTGCAATGGAAATAAAGACTTAATGAGGGCAGCTACTGTACATTATGCCAACTTAATCCTGAGAGAAGGAATGGTGTGATGTTCCCTCATGATTGCCTCTTCGTGGGTTTTCACAGATGGTCTCATCAAATTTGAAGAATGCCATATAGGCATCCATTCTGTACTCTAACTAAAATTATATGTCACATACCAATCCTAAGGTGTCAGTGTCTACAAAAACCATCAGAAGGTGTTTGTATGGCATTGGGCCACGAGACAGACATCCAACTACAAGTGTTCCATTGACCTCACGTCACTGATCTTAAAAGTTATTTAGTGAAGATGGGCCACTGTAATTTAGAAGTATTCTATAAAATGTCATGTCTAATTACGCATATCTTGGACTCACTCCTGAATGTTTAATAATTCCTGTGAAATGTAAATGTCATCCTGCTTGGAGAAACAAAATTAATACATGACCTCACACATCACCTTTACTATGTAAATTAAGAGTGCAGTTTTTTGGGTACATATGGCTGGTATGTCAAATGAGCACCATCCTAGACAATCTGTGACTGTAACATCTTTCAGAAAAGATTCATATCATGTATGAAATATATAATCATAAAGAATGAGTGGGTAATGGTGTTGTGAATGTATACTGAAGAACCCTCCCTTGGATGGACTGAGGAAGGATAAGAAGAATGTTCCAACACTTCCCTAATGATGGACTGTATATAATGGATTGATTACTTGTTTTATGTGACACAAGTTTGGGACCCAGGCAAATTTTACTTGTTTTTCACCTTTTATTTTTATAACTGTTTTTGCACCTTTTATATAAGTTATTTCCCTATTTTTTTTATACATATTAAGCACTGTACCTTTAGTGCATTCAAGAATGACATTTGATTAGCTTTGCATTGTTGCCCTAAAGAAGCTAATTGTTTCAACAAAAACTAAGTGGTATTTAATATTCGGAGGAAGTTAGAGAGCTGCCACAGCTTTCATTTCCTGTAGATGTCTTGATTTATCTGAAGGAGAGGAAAGCTGCAGCAATCGTGTGACATAACAATCTTATGCAAACCCTTGGAGGGGCAGTGATGATACCACTGGAATGGTGCTGGCACCAGAGGGGAGTATAGCTGTTATTATTTTGTTTGGGCGAAACATAGGAATGGAGAAGGGTTTTTCTAAATAGTAGACCACCACTTTAAGATGTTTTGAAATGTTACTCTCCATTTTTTTTTATCTTGCAAATCATTAACATGTCCATCAAGCCTGTGATTTCCATAATTACATGAATTTTCCTTCTTGGTGTACAAACTTTATGTATG
The DNA here is from genome assembly GCF_048569485.1 of Anomaloglossus baeobatrachus. Classification (NCBI taxonomy): domain Eukaryota; kingdom Metazoa; phylum Chordata; class Amphibia; order Anura; family Aromobatidae; genus Anomaloglossus; species Anomaloglossus baeobatrachus. The sequence continues at coordinate 530,664,522 of NC_134354.1, forward strand.
TAACAAATATAGATATGTGAACCCCTTAAACATGTGAGGAGGTATTCATATGGTACACAGTTCAGCCAAATTCATGACAATGTAACTGAGCTGCAAATTTAGACTTAAGATGTGGACAGACAAGGCACTGTTTTTGAAAGAAAGAAGCCATATTTCTTTAAACAATTTGTCCCACAGGCAAAGTACCTTTTAATCAATAGATCTTGAATAGTAAGTGTTACAATTTGATGTATTAAAAAAAGTTCCTGTACTGAGATAATCTTATAAATGTGTCCCTTATATGTACTGCGTAATGGCTGTGTTTGACCATGCATGGACATGATTTGATCATACCACAGCTCTTGACCAGAGATCCGTGACCTCTGATGTCCAGTGATGTCACGTCAACTTCCCGTTGACCTGACACCACCTAGGCCGGCCCTGATCTCTGTGATTGACTTGGCTGTGAGCAGCGTTTCACCGGTCATCACAACCCAGTGTCACAGTCCATCATCTCGTGCACTCTCTCCTTCACTGTATAGCGCCCCAAGATTGAGTGATGCTGCACTGTTACAAGCGGTGAAACTCCACCAACAACCCAGTCACTGATTTAGACTGGTGCCTGCCTCGGTGGTGTCAGGTCAACTGGAAGTTGACGTGACATCACTGGACATCAGAGGTCATGGAGCCCAGGTATCACGCGATGGGGATGAGTGGACCACAATAGCGCTACTCATAGGCACTATTGCCAACACAAGATATTTGAGAGAAGCCTTGTTTCTCAACATTAAATCGGTGTGTCTTGGAAAACTAAGTAGTGAACCACCTCTTTAATGTAAAAAGTATATTAAAAAACTACAACTCATACAGGATACAATTATTGTTTAGTTCTGGGTTAGTAGAGAAAAGGCACAAGGTCTTTTGTGCCATATGTCTCTGTAACCCTTTAATCCTGGGCTTCTGGTCACTTAATTAATTATTTAAAGACTACTCTGTTCTCTATTCATAAATTTCCCTTTTCTGTCTGCTTTTCTCCTTCTATATCTGTCAGTAATTTGAATCACTGTAGTTCTGTAAAATAACGTTGCACTTATGCAGAACAGAACATGAGGTTGTCGTTTCTCTAGTGAAGGAGAAATGCCCTTATTGCAGCCTAAACATACTCTGGGTATCAGCCACATAAGCTTTGTATTTATTTCAATGAAGGTTTATTGGGTTTAATGGGGCTGTGTATGTAAATTATGGTCATGTAACTTGTACATTGCTAAAATGTCTATGACACATTTTGGTCTTTGATAGATGATCTCTTGATTTGGTCTCCAAAGACTATCATGCACATCAGATGGCTGACAGTCGAACAATGCACAGCAATCTCCTACGACTCTTCCATACACAAAAGTGCTCATTCAGCTAAAAGCTCATGTGTTCTCTATAAGAAAATCACCGACTGACATATTGCCTGGTAGCTTATCTCTGGGAGAACAGTGCAATAAGAAGTCCAAAATCGGACATGTCCGATCAATATTTTCAAAAACCAACAGTCGGCCGATGCCCCTATACATATTAGATTGTTTGCAAAACCATCAATATTGACGGATTCAGACAGAATTAGGCCGGCGTTACACGGGACGATATATTGTGCGATCGCATGAGCGATCGCACCCGCCCCCGTCGTTTGTGCGTGTTGTTGCCCGTGGCGCACAAAGTTGTTTACCCCCGTCACACGTACTTACCTCCCAAACGACCTCGCTGTGGGTAGCCAACATCCTCTTCCTGAAGGGGGAGGGACGTTCGGCGTCACAGTGACGTCACACAGCGGTCACCCAATAGAAGCGGAGGGGCGGAGATGAGCAAGACGTAGCATCCCGCCCACCTCCTTCATTCCGCATTTCCGGTGGGATGCAGGTAAGCTGTGTTTGTCGTTCCCAGGGTGTCACACGGAGTGATGTGTGCTGCCTCGGGAATGACGAACTACCGGCGCGCAGAAGGAGGAACGACTTTATGAAAATGAACGACGTGTCAACAAGCAACGATAAGGTGAGTATTCTTGCTCATTCACAGTCGTTCTTAGCTGTCACATGCTACAATATCTCTAACAATGCTGGATGTGCGTCACTAATGACGTGACCCCGACGACATATCGCTCGATATATCGTAGCGTGTGACGCTGCCCTTAGTCTAATGTGTATGAGGCCTTTAGAGTTTTAGCTTATCTGTAGGTATTTATACAATTTACTATACAGATGTAATATGTACAGTAATCAATGATCATTGTTGCAGTAACACTGACAACATATTCCTTGTAGCATTTGTATTGTAAGCAATACTTGTTTTTTTGACTCCCGAGTTAATTAACCTCTGCCCTCCACCGCCAATTTTCATTTTTTCAGTTTGTACTTTTCCCTTCCTTTCTTCCAAGAACTATAACTTTCTTTTATTTCTCCATCAAAATTGCCATATGAGTGCTTTTTTTTTCATTACAAGTTGTAGTTTTACATAACATCCTCCATTTCATAATAGAATTTACTGTAAAATGGGAACATAATTTCAAAGTGGGTTGAAATGATGAAAAAAAAATATTTCCGCCATTGAGTTTTTGGCTTTGTGTTTACAGTATTCAATGCATATGACCAGGAAATCTGAATCTCCAGGTTGCATGATTTTAGCAATTCCCAAATTAGACAGATTTTTTTTTATTTAAGTAATGAAAAAAATTTCAAAAGTTTTTGAAAAAAGTTCAGATTCTGTCACTATTCTCCGAGACTCATAATATATTTTCAGCTACGTATCAAATTTTGATCAGTTTTTAATTGTAATTTTCAATTTTTAGAGAGAAATGGGGAATTAAAAAAAAATTACATTTTGCCATTTTGATTTATTTTCCCTTTACGGTGTTATGGTAAAAATTTTATACCATGCGTTGTTTTATTATTTAATTAATTTATTTATCTAAATATATAAATTATTTAGACATTTTTGCATTAGCTTTACAAGTGTTATTCATAAAAGCAATAACACTGGGTGTAGTCTCTGTGAAAGATGTCTTTGTCTAAAGTTTATTTGTTATTGGAGGGCCAGAAAATTGGACAGATTTAGTTTTAAGGAATTCAGCAGGATCCATAATTTACAATTTTGTTATTCACAAGTTTCATTCCATTTTTGGTCATGTACTGAGCCATCCCCTTTTCTTTTGTGGTTTTAATAAACTGCTGTTTGGGCATCTGGGATTCAGACAAAGCCTGGTACAAGGTCATTGGCTGTGTGTTCTTGTGTTCTTGTCTCCGATGCATCAATATTAATTAGACCAACATTGGCAGATCTGGAGATTCCTTTGTATCTCACCCTAAATTAGCTCACCCAGGAAAGGGTGGTGTTTACTGTATGGGTTAATTAATTTTCCATTTTGCTAGACCAGACTTTTACAGCTATGACTATATAAAATATGTTTATTCATTTATTTATTTATTTATTTTAATGAGGGAAAAAAAGTCTAATTAAAATTGTTATATTTTATAAATTTTTTAAAAATAATTTAGAAACTCTAAAAAAAAGTTTAGCTTTTTTAACTTCCCTTAGAAAAATTAAACCTGAGATAATTTCATTAGTTATATTCTACACGCTGCAATATTTAGTGAAAATCATTGTCTCTTATGAAGCTAAGCCCAGCCTGTGACTGAGCTGGCCAGGGGGAGTACCAAGTTGGCAGTGTGGAGTACCAAGATGGCAGTACCTTCAATAAGCTCACAGCTGTCATGGTAACCCATTGGTGCCCTGCTGGGAATGAAGGTTTGTGTTCGCGAGCACCATTCAGTTTAAAAGCTCAAAACAGGGTAACTCTGGTGCTGACGTACATGTGCATCATTTGCACTAATGGGTTTATAAATAAGTGTAATTATCCGTCTATCTGACTTGACTACTGACCAGTATTTACAGAAAGAAAATTAAAATAGGGGATTATGTAAACTTAAATCCATTTTTTTCCCATATTAGATGTAAACTAATTACACTAATTATACTCTAATTATATCATGCTTTCTTCTAATATAACATGAGAAGCTCTAGATCTCCATGAAGTTTACATAGTTACTATTATGTTTCATAATCATAATTAGGGAACTTGTATGTTTGATATATTTTTTTTCTTGATGGATTAAATATTTGATGTATGGGTTAAGTAGATTAGAAAAGTAGTGATTCAAACATTTTGAAGAGTAGTGATCCAAAGATCAAACTATTGGTGCACAGAATCAGTTCTAAGCTGACATTTACAGCTTAAGAGATGTGTCTGCACTTCTGTACAAAATCTAATAGATTTTAGGATTTAAATATTAACTATTTAGGATTATGCTATGTATGAGGAAATATCAAAGTTCTGGTATATTAGTTATCCACAAAATGACACATTCTTCTCTATGCTAAAACCAGCATTTCACAGATGACTACTGCTTCAATCAAAGATGACACAAATGATAACATCACCATATTTACGCGGATACTCGATGGTTTACTGGATGGCTATGACAACAGACTACGACCTGGACTTGGAGGTAAAGAATTAATATATATGTAACATATTTATGAAATTCTAATGAAAACTGTTATGCATGAAAGTTCCGATACTGTATAAATACATACAAAAGAATCCAATGTTACAAAACTGCTTGCTGTATTGGAAGTGGCTCACTGGTGGACACAGACAGAAGAGGGCCCTTGTGCAAGAGCAACATACTGTATGTGCCCTTTGCAGCCCAAGAACTCACACAAATGTACAATTGTACCTGCATTGGCCATAGAAATAGATTCCTTTACCTCTTGGCCCCAGTACGGCCACACTGGCTGCACCAATGATATGTCCGGCCCTGAGGTAGCCCCTTGTATTTTGGACCCCTGTGTGGCTGCACAGGTTGCACCCATACTATGTCCTTCCCTGCTTTAAATTTTTGCTGTCAATTTTCATTATTATTATTATTATTATTATTATTATTATTATTATTATTATTATTATTATTTTGTTTTTCCCTCTCTCTCTTCCAAGTTCCATATTTTTATTTTTAATCTGTCCTTCTACACAATCATATGAGGGATTAAATATTTGAGGGACGAGTTGTGGTTTTGCAACATTTATTTTACCATACAATATAATGCAAAATGTGAAAGAAATTCCAAGTGTAAAAATGTGAAAAAACAATACAATTCCATTATTTTGGGTTTTGGTTTTACAGTGTATGTTGTGTGATAAAAATGCCCTGCAACATGATTCTCCAGGGGAGTATGATTACGGGGATATCAAACTCGTATGCTTCTTTTTTATTATTTTATTAGTTAAGAAAATCTGAATTTTGCAAACAAAAAAAATTGATTCCAGTAACATTTTTTTCTGTCAATTGAGCTGTGTGAGGGCTTGTTTTTTTTTCAGGGCAAGCTGACATTTTTATTGAGAACATTTTCATTTTAGTGTAAATATTAGAGCGAAACGGATCTGTTGAAGTTCAAATTCATCAAATTGCATAGATTTTACTGAGCAACTGAATTTACGGTAAAATTAATCTCTACAGACCAAAGAGGATAATAAATGTGACACGTCAAAAATAAAAACAAAACTCACCTCACTGCTCACCGGTCCTGGCATCCCTGCTGCCTCATGTATCCCCTTGCCCACCTGTCCAACCCCAAGGGTCCCCTTTTTTTTACATATGTATGACGGAGTCTTGATATTAGTATAGGGCTTCTAGTTGCGACCAGGTCTTGGAGGTCAGGGTGCCTCACCGTAACTTCTGTGGCCTGGTAACGTCACTATAGAACAGGACTTCCAGCTGTAATTAGGTCCTAGAGGTTACGCTGTGTCATAACGTCACAATGTTATGGTGCGCTGTGACAACTACTCAGGGAAGAAGAGTCCCTAAATAGAGATGAGCGGACCCGTGGAAGTTCAGGTTCTGCAAGTTCAGCTGGACTTTTGGACCAGAATTCGATTTGAACCTTATTTGAAGTCACTGATTGGCAGTTCAGCTCTCTGCCCACATACATCCGGCCATAAACAGAGCACTTTTGGGGGGAGGGCAGGGTTTTTTCATTTTTTTCTGTACACACTACATGTGATTACACTGATTTTTCACAGTGTGAGCCATTGAAATGCTGCAAGCAGCTCGCAATTGGCTGAGCATCGAGCATAACCAAACACACCAATGCTCGATCGAATGGTTTGCATGCGTAAAGCACCCAAACTGCGAACTCTGATTCTTTTCTAAAGTCTGTGTTTGGTATGAACACCAAACTTAAAGTTTGGGTTCACTCCTCTCTAGCCCTAAGTACTAGAAAGTGGGCAATGGGCCCATGAGGCAGCAGTGCCAGAACAGGTGAGTGCTGAGATGAATATTAAGCTTTTTATTTTTTCAACCTTTTTCTGTCCCTTCTTTGTTAAGCAAAATCGCAGCCGCAGCATTTCCCCATTAGTGGACTTGAACCTGCAATTATCTCACTGCTTCTTCTATATACTGTACTTAGTGATGAGAAGCAGATCAGGCAAAATTCTAACTTACATAATCGTGCTGATTTTTTCCTGGAAATTTGATTTACAAAGAGGATATTCGTTGCCAATTTAAAGTTCCTTATTATGCTCTGGTTTCTCCTTAGGACCCAGAATATAACTGTATCGTAAAAATTTAACTCACCACTTCTGACCCACTACTACTGACTGGCACCCATGTGATCCTTGCCACATCCTCCAATTCCTTGCCGCTCACATTTGA